>NC_056750.1:631670421-631845421 GCF_019279795.1 Protopterus annectens
AGTACGCATCCTTGAGGTCTATTGAGCACATCCAGTAGTTCTCCTGCAGAAGTGGGAGAATGGATTGAATAGTGACCATCCGGAACTTTTCCTTGGCAATTGACAGGTTCAGCGTTGACAGGTCGAGGATGGGCCGTAAGTCCCCCGTCTTTTTTGGCACCAGAAAGAACCTGGAGTAAAAGCCTGATCCGGATTGTTCGGGCGGGGATGCGCTGGATGTCTCTTTTTCTTAGCAGCCCTAAGATTTCTGATGCTGCTGCCTCCCTCTGATCAGGTGGGACATCGGGGAATTTTGTTGCTCATATGATTCGGAGCACCCAGCGATCAGTTGTGATGGACTCCCATTTCACCAGGTATTCCGAGAAGCGCCCCCCCCGACTGCCTCCAGAGAGGAGCAGTCGGGCAACCTCTCAGGGCTGTTGCGCGGGTTGATCCGAAAAAGGTTCTCTCGACCCAAAATTTTTCAGGCCCCTGGGCCGGCGTCCACCCTGTCCTCCTCTGCCTCTGAAGGACAAGGTATCCGGAGCGAAACGGGATTGTTGAGCTTTCCGGAACCACATCTTCTTTTGTCCTCTTTGGTTCCTGGAGTAGGACCTCTGAGGAGCAGAGAAGCGGATCCCGATGGCAGACGTTTTCCCGTCTTTCTCGCTCTGGAGAAGCATATCGCAGACGGTTTTGCCAAAGAGTGTGGAATCAAAGGGGCGTTCACAAAGGACGCCTTGAAAGGTTCCGCAAAGTCGCAGATACGGAGCCAGGCTTATCTACGTAAGATGACGCCTGTTCCGCTAGCTCTAGCCACTCCCTCCGTAGCATGGGAAAGGAGCTGCATAGACGTGTTGGTGATTGACTTGAGAGTGGCCATGCGAGCCGAGAAGGTACGCTTGTCCTCGGCCGACATGGACTCTGGGGGTGATGCAGTGTACTCTTTAATCAGGTCTCGCTGCAGTCTAATCACATGTGCCATATAATTTAGTGACCTTACTGAGAAGGTCGCTGAAGAAAATATCCGCTTTCCCAAATGGTCCATCATCCGAGACTCCTTGTCTGGAGGATGCACCGAGGAACTCTCCTGTGCTAATTCCTTTTTAGTGGCAGCTGCCACCACCATGGCATCCACTGGGGCACCCTTGCTCCACACTGTCCTGTCCGTGGGAGGGCTGAGGATCCTGTCTGGTCTCTTAGGAATTGGTTCAACAGTGTCCGGTTCCTTCCATGCCCTGGTAGTAATGAGGCTTACCAGGGGATCGGCGGGAAGGGACACCCAAGAGGTAGATGGGCCTGCGTCAAATGCCTCCAGAAACAGACTCATCCGCGAAAGGTTTTTGGGCAGACCACCCCCCTCTAATGCGTAACATTTCCATGATGTCTCCGAAGGAGACGTCTTCGGGGGGGTGACCTTGGGGAACCTTCCCCTTCCTCCAAGTCTGTGTCCTCTGTGAGGGACTCGGGTGAGTCCAAGTGCCTCCCCTTGCACTTCCGTTTGTGAGGGACCTCCTCAAGGGGGGCTGTCCGAAGAGGCCTCACCAACGATGTCCTGTTCCCCTATGGGAACAATCTGGGATGTAGGCGCAGGCTGTCCCTGGGGCCGAATGATGGAGGACATGCCCATATGAGTGGGAATGGTGGGTGGATCTGAAGCAAGAGCCTGGGGCCTCGAATCCCTCGAGAGGACCCTCTCCATGATGTCGAATGCCAAGGGGGAACTGCTTTCACTTGGATCCGAAAGCATTCCCCTCGGATCCGACGTGCGGATCGGCGCCGATGGTGACCCGACCGGATCCGAAAGGGTAGTGTGCCCCGACCTTGACAGAGCCGAAGGTCCATTGGCCCTCTCGGATCTGACGTTCAGCTCACGGCTCCGAGAGCTCGGATCCGAAAATGGATCTGACAGACTCGAGGGTACAGTCGGCGCCAAAGTAGGAAGCACTGTCGGCGCTGACCCTACCCCGGCTCCGAAGCTAGTTGGATCCGAAAGCTCAGAGCCCCGAAAGCGGGTCGGAGAAGGAGCGATGGGGGCGAAAAAGGTGTCGAACTCCCCCCCCAGTGGGGGGGGGCAAGAGCACTCCCATCTGCATCTGGGCCTGAAGAAATCGACGCATCATCCGGTCCATATCAGCGTCTGACAAGCTTCTGGTGGATCTAGATGAGGCCACTGAAGCTGGCCGGGAAGGCCACCTGGATGACCTCGAAGGCGACCGGGTCTCCTCCTCCGGCTCCGGGGAGAATCGCAGAGAACGGAGCCGAGAGGGGGAAGGCCCGGAGACCTTAAGGGGAGAGGTGAGCTTTTTAGACGGCGGTGCCGAAGAGGTGGATTCGGACTGCCTTTTATGGCTCCGGTGCCTCTCCTTCTCTCTTTCTCTATCTTTTCTCTCTCTCTTTCTGCTTTCCCTTTCCTCCTGGGCCAATGTGGGAGGGTGAGTTCCGGCCAGGGGATTAGGAGCGACAGGTGGGGCAGCCGGCGCCACCGAGGTGGAAGAAGCAGAGTCTGGGGACAAAAGGCCTGCCAGAATGAGCTTCGACCTCCTATCCTTCAAAGCCCTGGGGTTGAAGGCTGCACAGATGGTACAGCCCGAAGAAAGGTGGTCAACCCCCAGGCAAAGGACACACCGAGTGTGACCATCTGCTGGAGACAGCTTATGGCCACACTCGGTACATTTTGAGAAAATGGCTTTAGGGCCTTCAGCCATTGCAGAGAGATAAAGAAAAGTAGGCCCACAAGCACACACCTTCACACACGCAGAGGGGGGAGGGGAATAAAACTAACTTAACTAAAATACAAGAGAACTACCCAACAAAGACTAGAAAATATAGGGAGAGTTCACACACACCAAGAAAAGGAAAAATCTGACAGAAAAGAAGTTTTAAAGATGGACTTACAGTACTATTGCTCGGAGCTCATTCTAGAGAAGCTTAAGGAAGCCGCGGCAAATGAGATCTGAGGGTTAGAGGGAGATGGCAGGGCATTATGGGTAGGGGAGGAGCTTGGAGCTCGAATCTATTAGCTTGGAAAGCTGCCGGCTCGGATCCGAGTCAGATACGATACCCACAGGTTGCAGAGCAAATGAAGTTAACTACTTCAGATCTGGTTCTTTGAGACAGCAGCTGATGCATGGAACAGACTACCAAATTACATTAATGCAAGTACTAGTTTTGATATTTTTAAGAACAGCCTGGACACTTATTATGGGAACAATTGTTTTGGTATATTGGCAGGCTAGAAGGGCATTAATGCCTGTGCTCGAAATATTTGTATGCATGTATATAAAATCAGTATCACATTTTATATTAAGACCAAAGTGTAACCCATTTTCTATCAAAAAGCTTTCAAATTTTACTTTTTTCATTTATGAGATATTGCAAATAATATGAGGTATGTTTTCATTTCAAGATTTAAGACGAATGTTATCTGGAAGCAAGTGATTTTCTAGATTAGAAGACTAAGAAAAAGGTGATTGTTCTGCCTCCTCTGGCTGTGAATAGCAATAGGGGGTTGGGAGGATGGCCTAATGGTTAAGGTGTTTGCCTTACAAACACAAGGTGCAGGGTTTGAGGCTCAGAAGGGCTAATTGGCTAGGCTTACAATGGCTCGCAAGGGCACTTAGCCTAGTACTAACCTATGAACCTATGAACTAAGTGTAATCTCCTAATCTGTAGCAAGATGTATTGAGAAGTTTACTCACCACCACAGATAGTATTAGCAGACAGTGGCTCAATCGAAATGACATCTGTGGAGACCGTTAAATTTCCAAATGGTGCAGATCTTAATACAAGATGGCATTCGAATGTCAAATAATGATGCTTTGACACACTCCAGCAATAGACATGTTGCTTCAATGGAGTCTAACATACAAATGAAAAAAATGGGGGGAAGGGAGGAGTTAACAGCTAGGCTACAGAAAAACACCTAGGACAAAATACAAAAAAGGCAATTTCTTAGCTGAACAGCAAATACACAAGCATGTGTAACCTGACACTCCCCACCTGAAATCTTTAGATTTCACCAAACAACAATAACAATAAACATTAAGTCCATGTTATACTTGGAACCTCTTTAGCCTCTGGAACCTGGAAAACAAGAGGGAGGGGAGAACAAGAGGATAAATGCAAACATCATAATGAATTCTTCCTGTTACCAACACCTCTAAAGACCTGGGCAAGCAGGAACAGGAACAGATCAAAGTTCAGGTAGTAGAATCTGAAGATGCATTTTTATGCTTGGAAAGAAGCAACACCAGATCGCTGACAGGTCTGAAGAAAAGTCACTCTGAACCTTCCTTAATTACCTTGACCTCTACCTTCTGAACCTTTCTATCATTACTGGGCATAGTTTGTGTAATGAGTCCCATGGTCCAGTGGTTACGATGAGCATCTTTGTCTTTAAGAACCACATCACCTACTCTTAAATTCGGCTTATTGACTTGCCATTTACTGCGACCTTGAAGAGTGGAAAGGTATTCCTTTTTCCAATAACTCCAGAACACGATAGCAAGGTGCTGAACTTGTTTCCATTGTTGTCTATGAATATTAGAGCAGTCAAGATTCCCTGGAGGGACAGGCACTACTCCGGTTTTCTGAGTAAGCAAAGTAGCTGGAGTGAGCAACAACAGAGATTCTGGATCTGCAGACACTGGAACTAGTGGTTTGGCACTGATTATGGCAGAGACCTCTGCCAGAAGAGTAGTTAACATCTTGTGAGTGAGTTGGGAAGATGTGTGACTGAGCAGCATAGAATCTAGGATCCTTCGAGTGATCCCAATAATGCATTCCCAAGAACCTCCCATGTGAGACAAATGAGGAGGATTGAACTTCCAGTCACACCCTTTGCTAATTAAGAATTTCTTTACTTCCAAATCATTGTTTGCCCCTGTGAAGTTGGTTCTGCATTCCAATCTTAGGAACTTTACTGGTCCTCTTATAGAGAGAAATCTTCTGAAGGCATTAATAAAACATAAAGCTCCATAGATTATATGACTTCAATATGCACAGCACAAATGTTGAGACAAGTAAACAGTATGGCCCAATGTTTGTTAGCAACTCCATGACGAGTTCTATGAGTTGCTACAGACCACAGGCCAAAAACATCCATGCCAACGTAAGTAAAGGATGGTTCTGTGCTTAGTCTGACAGGTGGGAGATTTGCCATCTGTTGTTGCTGGCGTCTCCCTCTCAGTTTTTGACATCACACATTTGTGACATATGGAGGATATGCATCTTCTAGCACCGACAATCCACAAACCTGGGATCCAATAGCACCTTTAGTAAAGCGGCGACTTTGGTACTGAACTTGCTCATGGTAATGTCTTACCAGTAATGTTGCAATGTGATGTTGGCCTGGAACAATGACAGGATATTGTTCTATATTACTGAGATCAGCCCTTCTCAAATGACCTCCAACTCTGAGAACATCCTGGCTGTCGATTATTGGATTTAGTTTATAAAGAGAGCTACCTTTAGAAAGATTGACCCCCTTTGAAATGCTGTGGATTTCCTGCGAGTACACCTCATGATGAACACTACTGATAATTGCTTGCTCTGCTTGAGAGACTTCATTGACAGAGGGATGTTCTTTACATATGTGCCACCCATAACAAGCTTTAGGATTGTTGTTTTTGTTTACAAATAGATAAGCAACATGAATAAGTCGTGCAATGGCATCAGTACATGTACAACAGATGACCACCTGGAGAAACATTGAAAATGATGAGAACTCAGCCCAACTCTAGATTTTACACAAGTGGCGACTGTAAAGGTGGTAGGTCTGATTTTTTTGTCAGAAACACGGTTTATCAGTTCAAAGTTGGAATCAACATGGTTTGTAATAACCTCTTGGAGAAGAAATCCTGGAGGAGATGTCCAAGAAATGTCCTGAAAGGCAGATGCTGATACAGTATGGGTCCCATGATCAGCAGGGTTGATGGTGGTAGGAATGTAATGCCATTGGTTGGGAGTAGAAAACTTCCTAATGTGTTCCACCATATTACTGACATACAGACAGAACTGTCTTGCTTGGTTGTGTATGTATCCAAGGACTATTTTACTGTTTGTGCAGAAGTTAAAGGAATGAATTTTCATGTCCATTTCAAGATTTATAAGCTCAGGAATTTCAATGGCTAACACTGCTGCACAAAGTTCGAGCCTTGGCATGGTATGAGCACCTTTCTATCTAATCCTTTAACTCTGAGATAGACCACAGCAGCTATAGCTTCAATGGAAGCATCAGAGAAGATGTGAATCTCACTTTTGATAGCACTGATACCCTGTAGGGATGTAGCAGCATGGTATTTGAAGTTTCTCCAAGGCATTCAGGGAATCCTTCCATGTTTCCCATCTTCAATGTTTTTCTCTGGGGGGAGAAGTATCCCAATCCACATGTTCAGAAGTGAGCTGTCTTAATAGCATCTTGCCATGAATGGTGAAGGGTGCTATGAAACCTAGTGGATCATAGATGCTTACTGCAGACAAAACTCCACGTTTGGTGAAGGGCTTGTCACAAGCTGACATTTGAA
This sequence comes from Protopterus annectens, assembly GCF_019279795.1. Lineage (NCBI taxonomy): Eukaryota > Metazoa > Chordata > Ceratodontiformes > Protopteridae > Protopterus > Protopterus annectens. The sequence goes on from NC_056750.1 coordinate 631,676,928, forward strand.
ATATGAATGAGTCGTGCTTGACATTCCAAAGCAGCCCGAGGCTGCATTGGATGAGGGTAATATTAGACCCTAGTTCAAAGTTCTTTAGACTGCCAGCATGGTCCTCAGAATGAAAGGCTCCATTTACCTTCATGCTGCTGGAGACTATCTTGTGAAGTCTGAGATTAGATACAGCCAGCATATCTTGAGTTCTGGCAAGGAGATTGATCGCTTCGTCCTCTGTGGGAAAGGGTTTAAGCCTGTCATCTACATAAAAGTTTCTTTCAACAAACTGATGTGCATCAGACCCAAATTCCTTTTCACCTTCTTGGGCAGTTCTTCTCAACCTGAACATTGTGACTGCAGGAGATGGGCTGTTATCAAACATATGTACCTTCATCCCATAGTCTATGACCTTGTCGTTGACATATTATTGTGGTACCACAGAAATCTGAGGTAGTTTCTGTTGTCTTTACGAACAATGAAGCAATGGAACATTTGTTGGATGTCAGCCATTACTGCAATCAGTTCTTGTCTGAAATGGATCAAGACCCCAATTAGGTTATTGTTCAGATTAGGCCCAGAGAGGAGAAGGTCATTAAGAGAAACACCTTCATGGTGAGCACTTGAGTCAAAGACCACTCTGATTTGGTCTGGCCTGCAAGGGTAATACAAACCAAAACATGGAAGGTACCAACATTCTTCCCCTTTCTTTAGGGGAGGAGCAGGTTCAGCAAGATCTCTATCAAACACCTTCTGCATGAAGTCAACAAAGTGCTTTTTTATTGCAGATTTCCTGTTTAGGATGTGTTCTAGTGAAATAAACTGGGACTGTGCAAGCTGCTTATTGTTTGGCAATTTCATTCTTGGGGTACGGAACGGTAAGGGTGCTACCCAGCTGTTGGAGTTGCCAGATAGAATTCTTCACTCATAATTTTCAAGAATTCCTTATCTTCCCTTGTTGCTGCCAACTGATCGCCTTCACTAGTGGTATCAAACATCATAATGCCAAGATTATCATCCCAGGAGTCTAAGCCATAGTTGTAGCCTTGGATGACTTGCTGGGGCTTACCATTACTGCATAACATTTCTTTTACACAGTAGTGACCAGAACAGGGTTCAAAACAAGTATTGCGTCCATTTGGAAGAACATGTGTCTTGAAGGAAGTAACCCTGTTAGGTCTCCTGACCTTATCTAAACAGACGTTACCTATGACAACCCAACCTAGGTCCAAACAATGTGTGTATGGAGCATTGTTTGGGCCACTGATATATTCACGTACATTGTGTACCTTCAGTATGTCTCTACCAAGCAGTATCAGAATTTCAGCGTCTTTATCAAGGGGTGGTATTTGGCCAGTTATGACCTTCAAGTGAGGGTGATGAGAAGCAGCTTCTGAGGTACGGATCTCTTGCCTGTTGGTTGGAATCTGGTTGCACTTGATGAAAGTGGGCAGTGAATTTCTAGACTGCCATTGAGAGGAGTCACTATAAGACCACTAGCTCTCCTGCCGAGGACTTCTATAATGCCAGCACAAGTGCCCAGAGTGTAAGTCAGGGCATCCCCTGTTATGTCGAGCAGGTCAAATGACTGTGATCTTGCAAGAGATCGATTACTTTGCTCATCGAGAATAGTGTACAGTCTTACGGCTCTTTCAGGATGACCCTTGGGGTATACACGGACCAAGCATATTTTTGCACAAGCTTTGTCAAAGAGTCCTTCTCCACAGACTTCAGTACATGTGGTGGCAACTGTAGTAGGAGCCACCGTTTGTTCTATGTTTTCCCCGCCTTGCTTTGCCTCGGGAGGATTAACTGTAGATGTGGTAGAAGTATGTTGAAATGAATGAAATGCTTGTACATGATCATCACTGTCACACTATGCACTTGATAATGGCTTTACAGTCCTTAGCAACGTGCTCAGTAGAAGCACAGCATTTAAAACATACCCCAAATTTCTTAAGAAGTTCCTTGCATTCTTGCAGGTTTTTTTTTCCTGAAGCCAATACATTTTCTGAGTGGGTGAGGTTTGTTATGTATGGGCCATTGGCGATTTGGGTTTTTGATCCATGGCTACTCTTACAGGCAGAGCCTTCTCCAGGAGGTGCCTTCTCCCTCAGGGCCAGGTTGAGGCAGTTCTTCCCTCTCTTCTCAGGTCCTCTTCTAGTCTCCCAAAAGGGCCGAAACTTCTATGAGAGGTAGGCCTGCTTCAGCTTCAGCCACCTGGGCTTCTTCCATTTCACCATTTCCTACTAAGAAACATAGAAGAATTAAGGCAGAAGATTTGAAGAATATGATTTATTTGATTACTATGACGCCTGCCCTAGGCCTAGGATAAGAGGCCTAGGTGGAACCTGAGTTTGAGAGTTCTGAACAGTTTCTTGAGCTTCTGTGATCTTGTGGAGATTTGAGTATCCTACCTACCTATTCTGATTCTGATGTGGATGGGGAGGATTACTCTGACTCAGGAAAGGCTTAGGGTTCTTGTTTTACTAGCATAGGCCTTTAGCTATTCCTCCTGTGTTGTGTGTGGTGGTGAAGAATGTTTTTTGCAGAGGAACCCTGACTCTTCTTTGCCTCCCCTGCTATCCTGCAGAATAGGTATTATATTAAGAGATTGCAAGAAGCTCATAAATATTTGTTTAAGAGTCTATTATTGTATATATTATTTTTGTTTTGGGTTGTTGTTGCCCTTTGACTGTCTTCTTTTGGGTCTTCTGAGATCTGGGGCCGGAAAAATGAGCGCGGTAAAGTACCTGACGCATTTACTGGCGCACTGACGCCAGTCTAATGCGCGCCTTGACGCCTATCATGGGTCTCTGGTATTGGGGCCGACTGGACTGCTTGACTATACCCAATAGTCAGGACTGCAGCAATGGAATCCTCGAACATCTACATTTATGGTAGGTACAAAACTGTACTTTTTCTTGCTTTACTCACTCTTGTTGGGAACTATAGGAAGTGTAGGTAAGACATCAGTCCGTTTAACTGAGACCGGACCTCTGCGGTCTTTGTATGAGCTGCTCTAGTTTGTAGGCTTAGAAGAGGGTGGACCTGGAGTGTGGAACTCTCCAAAGGAGAAGCTTGGGTCATTCTTTGTCTCTGCAATTTTCCTGATGAATTCACAGAAGGAGAAAAATGGGGGAAAGGAGACTGTTTCCTTGTACTTTGATCCAACTGTTGTCCCTTTTCCTTGGATATATGGGAGCTTTGAAACTATTGGGTTAACCCCACAAGCAGTGTCCAGATACCTGAGGCCTGGAAGTGTGCATCTTCCTGGGCTAGCTGAAGTTCAGAAAGAAGGTCACTAAACTCTTGAAACTTTAGATTGTTCTTGCCAGATATCTTCAGGAAACTTTGCAGCCTCTTGAATAATGCATCCTTAATGACTTCAGCGCTGCCAAAGCTACGTTCGAGTCAGTCCCAGGCGGCATTAAGACCCACAGCCGGGTTATCAATATGAACTGCCTTAAGATGCTTAATACATTCAGAGGAGCTGGACCAAGCCACCTAGTTCTTCGGTAGCTGTAATGTCCAGATCACCAACTGCAGACTTAAAGGTGGAGTTCCAGCCTCTGTAGTTCTCAGGTCTGTCGTCAAATCGTGTGAGGCCAGTTTTGATAAGATCTTTGCGAAGCATGTACTTTACAACCTGTGACACTTCTGCATCTTCAGATATTAAGTGAGGAGCTGTTGGTTGAACAGTGTTGGTCACATTAACAGTGGGACCATTGCTGAATGACATCAGGACATACAGTGGTGCAAGGGCATTAAGCTGAGGAACTGGCTGAGAGCTCATAAGTGCAGGAGCTTGCAATAGTGCACAGGCTCGGTTGATTGAAGGTTGGTGACTACCCTACCTCCATAATATGGTAGGTTAGCTTGAGCAGGGCTAGGTGTGTCGTACTGATCTTGGTTGAGATGTACTGCAGCAGTAGTCACTGGGAGTAATAATTCTGAGGAAGTGTCTCTGGCTTCGGGAGCATCAGACAAAATGGAATGCTTGTTGCTTTGATCTAACACAGTATGTAGTATGTTTAAGATAACTCTGTGTCCACTGGACCTATGCTGTCTGTCACTCCCACTAGCAGCCTGCTCTAGCACTCTAAACCTTGCCATAGCTGTGGCATGTTCACACTGTTTTTCTAAGGCCTCTATTTCATCCCTTTTGCGGATGGCTTCAGCCTGCCTTTCTGATTTTATGTGTGCAGTTTCTGCCTCTCTTTTCTGCTTTTTTGTGTGCAGCTTCTCTGTGTGCAGCTTCTGCCTCTCTTTCTGCTTCTCTGTGTGCAGTTTCTGCCTCTAACTGTGCCTTCCTTCCTATGAAGGCTGCCTGAATCTTAGCAGTTTCCTGCATCAGCACAGGCTTTGATAAGTTCTTTGCTGAGCATGGAAGATCTAGACTGTAAAGACCTACTAGATCTGGTGGAGTGTCTGGTAGACGCAGAGCGATGGGATCTGGATCCATGGAGTTGTGTAATTCGGACTTCGGCCTTAATCTTTGTTTGTAATGCCAAGCTGTCCTTGTCAAGATTAAGATGGTCAAACCTCTTTAGTTTTTCTTGTGCTTCCTCAGTGTTATATCTCTGTAATAAATTGACATATTTTATGCACAGTCTCTGATAGCTTTGATAGGTAGCAATAAATTGCTTGAGTTCACCCTCTAATTGCAGCGCCTCATATGCAGGCTGAGAAAGGGCAGACAGTACAGTCTTAATCCATGAGTCAAGCAAGATTGGATAACAATTCTTTCCTGTCAGTCTCACAATTCTGTTTTGCCTTCCATGTAAGCTCAGAGATGCATTTTGCTGTTACACTTGGGACAGGGATTTGATCTTGGTCTGCAAGAAATTCTGCATCTTGCTGTGTATCAACCTCTGCTGAAAGTGTAGTGATTTGCTGAGACATTGTGCTGGTAAATAAAACAGTTAATGCTAACGTCTTTTCTGAGACAGAGAAAAGTATCAAAAATGTATCAATTCTGAGCTAGCTGAGTTTGCAGGGCATTGGTTTGCAAGAAGCTAGACAGTGCAGAAAATGTCAGAATTATACTGTGCAGACAGTATCTCTCTGGCATGTACTGGCCCAAGTGGGCAAACAAATTCTTAGGAGACAGGCTTACTCTCTAAACTTAAAGACATTAAAAAATCTTTCAATGGCTGCCGTGTACTCTGGGACTGTTCTGAAACTTCCATAACCTGCCAAACCTATCCGCACTTTATAATTTATGATTAAGCAAGCTCTTTAAGCAAGCTCTTTATGCAACAAAGAACTGTATAGGTACAGGATGCAAACTTATTCTCAAATTGCACTTTCAAAGTCCATCTACAGCACCCCAATGAATATTCCAAAGTGCTCAATACATTATTTGACTGTTCTGCCTCCCCTGGCTATGCATAGCAAATGTAATCTAATTTGTAGCAAACTGTTTTGAGAAGTTTACTCACCACCCCCACAGATAGTGTTAGCAGATAGTGACTCAATCGAAATGACACCTGTGGAGACTGTTAAATAGTTTAATTTCCAAACTGTGCAGATCTTAATACAAGATGGCATTCGAACATCAAATAATGATGCTATGACATACACCAGCAATAGACATTTGGCTGCAATGGAGTCTAAGTACACACAACTGAAGAAAATAGGTGGGAAGGGAGGAGTTAACTAACATAACTAGGCAAACAGGAAAACAGCTAGGACAAAATACAAAAAAGGCAATTTCTTAGCTGAACAGCAAATACACAAGCATGTGTAACATGACAGTGATTATTGTATTACTGCTCCTGCTGAGGACTGAATGAGTTAAAACTATAGAGATTTCTCTGAGGTGTCTCTTTCTAGAAAGCACTCGCATTAACTATCTTGAGGTGAATTGCAGATTCCTTGTATGCTTTTTGCACTCATTTCAGCTGGTCATCAACCCTCCTTCATTTGGACTTAATTCATGAGAGCCAGGTGACCATAGGTTGGGTTTGATGCCTTTAGCAGCATCTTGGAAATAAAAACATTATTAAACCCAAACTCCTTCTCTATGCAGGGGACATGCAATGTAGGTCACTGTGGGTATCTTTATGCCTTCCCCATCCAGATGCATGCTCCTGTACAGCCAAATGAAGAGCTATATTGCAAATGCATCTTGGAGAGCAGAATGCACAGCCCACTGCCAGTTCCAGCTTTACCACACTTCCTTTGAAGGGGCCAAGGCATTGTTGTGACTGATAATGCTCTCCCCTCCCATGAATGGCATACCCATCCTTTCAATGCCAGCTCCAAAAGGTGCCTGAGCCACTAATCAAACTCAGGTTGTCTGGTTGCAGTCAAGGCTTTAGTGCTATTCAAATGGAAATTACTTTGCTAGTCACACATTTAAGTTGTCTGTGTCTTTACTGAGCATCCTGAAAAACATTAAAAACATTACAAGGATGCAAACAGACCGATTAGGAGACCAAAAAAAGTTGACAAAGGTGTCCTTAGAAAATAACATGAACAGTCAAAAGAAATACTGCTGTGGAGGAAGCAGGAAGAATCAGTCAAGGATTATGTTACAAAAAATGAGGCAAGGAGTCTTATTAAAATGACACAGGTCAGGCAGAAATGTTTAAACAGGAATGATGAGGATTGATGCAAGCATAGGGAGTTACAGCAAGTAAGGATGAGGAAAATTTACAAATAGGAATGTGATTTAGAAAAATAAATAATTTAGGAGCCTTTGAAAACATGGAATACAAGGTTTACATTAACTATCTTCCAATATGCTAAAAGTGGAGGCAGTGGTGCATGTTAAATGGCTGTCCTGCATTTCCTTGCACAACACTGCACTGGAAATCGCTTACTTGCTCATGTTACAACAAAAGAAATGGTTGCTAGAGACTCCGAGGGCTGTTTTATATATTTTCTCTTTTTCCCAGTGTTATGCAACCATAAAGCTGGTCTTTTGTCCAAGACTTTGAGATATGTGAAATACAAGCTTTTCATCAAAAGGGAAGAAAAAACTGATATTTAAATTCTAAATATTTTAAGCTGCGCTTATGGTGACCTGCATCGTGATACATTTTTGTACTTCTCTGTTTTTTGTCCATGATGTAGCCAAAGAAGGGATCTGTTTGCATTTGGTTAGTTTATTCTGGGATCTTAGTCTTGTAGCTTTATTTGCAGTTGTGTGTAGACAGTTACTGCAAAATTTTATTATTGTTTATACATTATACTGCAATTTTATTTCTGTTAGTAGAATTGCATGTAAAAGGTAGCTTTTTTTGAATCCAGTCTAGGGCCGTAGTCTTGTAGCTTTCTTTCAATGTTGTGGCAGGACTGTGATCTACTGCCAGATTTATGCCTCATTTAGTAATTTATTACAATGTTACTGGTAAATTTCTTCATAGTCTGGTGCCTTAGTCTGTGGTGGGATAGCAGCAGTAGCAGTATTGTGAATTCTACTCAAAGATTTGTGCTTTAGTACTTTTTATAGCCGTATATACCTGCTTAAAGTTGCACTCCACTGTCTTTTTGTTTACCTTGCTACTGTTTGTTCCTTGTTCATTGAGTCTGCCCTGCCATTCTCTGAGACATTAAGCTACAAGTTTCTGAAATTCTAACCATAGGACTAGAACTCCAGTTTGAATTTCCTCAACCCTGCCACCCTTCTCTTGTGGTTTTAAAAGTCTGTGCCTCTGGCTTCTGCCCTTTATGGTAATCTGACTTCCAAAGTCCTACCCAGCCCTCTTTCATTTCTATTGTCTGTTGTGTAACCTATTTAAGTATTGCCCACCCAGCAAATCAGTATTGCACTTGAGTACAGCTCAACTTGAGTTTGATTAGTGCTCATTTTCCCAGAGGTCCCATCTGTTTGGTGTCCTCTCCATACTCTGAGGGGATTCTGAATTAATCCTGATCCAGCTATGGCAGATAAGAGATTTATTTTGTTTTGCACTTCAGTTAACTGTTTAGAGTGCTACTAATTTATTTTTGCTTATTTGCAGATTTTTGTCTAAATCATTCTAAAGGTCCCTAATACTTGACATTGCCTTGTCAAGATAGTTTCAGTTCTTTTGTTGTAGCATTACACCCGCAAGCAATCTTTATTGGTTATATTAAGAGGGTAGAAGTGCACTGTGCAGACACAAATACCTAGAAAGTTAATTTTATCTATAAAACTTCACTTTAAACTAGAACCTGCAACTTAGTGTGGCTAAAACAAAGCCATCACACAGACTCAAGCTTAAAGCAGCAACTTTGCACATTAAACAGCTCTACCATCAAATCTTAGCACAATTTAACCTAGTCTAGTGCCAAACCCCAGAGACCATGCAAGGAGACCTCAGTATAATCCAGTCTATAACCTACAGTAGGCCGCACCAATACATGTCCAGGCAACATGGATATGCAATTTCCAAATGTATCCATAGCCAGCTTGGAAGATATGGGCATCATGAGACAATGTAGCAATTGTCTCATGTTCACAGACAGACATTTAATCCTTTAAGAAATAAACACAGTATGTGAGAGAAGCACATACACAATTTTACTGGAGCAAAAATCTCACATACAAACAAGGTTGTCAAGAACACATATCACATACTACATCCACCACACAGTGTCCACCTCACAAGCACAGACAAACTTATGCTGAGGCACTAAAAGCAATCTTCCCAAACCCCAAAGACCTCCTAAGCATACAAGTAGCAGTGCCTTTCCTCAGCAATCTCTAAAGGAGACACCAAAAGCAACATCAATACCACACATACTCCTACACCCAGTGGAGCCCCAACAGCAAAGCCTGTAAAGACGCCAACACCCCCAGGACTCTTGACATAGGGGACTCCATTGTACAACACACAGATGCCTCATTCACCAGATTGAACAAGATAACGGTTAGTTGCTTAGCTGGAGACAGGATCCCCCATGATACATGTGCCCTCATGTCACTACACTACAGGTACCAATAAGATTCTATCATAGTCCTTGTGGGCGTTGATGACATGAGATGTACTTCCTTAGACTATGTGAAGACAGACATTCCTGATCTCTAAAATTGTGTCTCAGCATGTATGTGCCTTGCATTGAGCAGCATTCTATCTTCACCAATGATGATGCCTCAGTATGAACACAAAATGATTGACTTCAATAACTGGCTTAGTTTCTGGTGTCTTTCCAGGGGGATTAAATATTTGTCAGTATGGGAGAACATGGTTAACAAACTAAATTGCTTTGCAAAGGATGGTTTGTACCTGTCTCCCCTAGGCTTCTGAATATTGGCTAAAACTTTATCCACTCCCTTAGAGCCTTTTTTAGGAAATACCAAATTGAAAAACCTACTGACATAGCAAATACAACTCCACACCCTGGAGAATACAGACATCTGTGCTGTTACTAAGACATGGTTTAAACCCAAAAAGTACTCAGCAGTGCAAAGCTTCAGTACCTTTCACACATTTAGACCATCAGTTGCACAAGGATAAAAGGTGGAGAAGACTTCTTTATTCCTGTTTCACATCCATGTGGACCAACACAAGGGTGGATCAACAGACCCCAGAAACTACAAACCTTTTTTAGCAACAAACACAAGTTGGTTAAACAGGACAAATCCCATGAATTTATCCACATGCAAATCACTACAAATTCCCTTACTATAATCTAGCAATTATCCACAGTCTTGAATGTGAACTACTTTGCAACATGCCAGATTCTGGCATGTGTCCTCACAAAATGAGCTGCAGTGAAGAAAAAAACTGATTTAGGTGCATTTACATGTACATTAGCATTATGCGTTTATCTGTCTTTATCTATTTCCCTATATATGTGTGTGTGTGTGTGTGGGGGGGGGGGTCCTAAGGACCTATCAAATGAAGGAGTGTTTTGAAAATACTGCACAATTCACCAAAAGGTACCAACAGTAAATGCCTTGTTTTATATGTTGCTGGCATAGCTTGTCAGAATTTAAGTATTTGATGGTGTTGTGTATCATTTTTATGGCTTTTGTTCCTTGGCTGTAGTTATTTTTTTGGTTTGTCTGTAATTTTGGAGATACAATGTTGAGAGGTCAGATGCCAGCTGCAAAAGGTGCCATCTTTTCTCTATGTGAGATTGTGATACAGCAAGGATATGGAATATGTTATTTCTCCACTTGTTTTTTGTTGCTTTCCCCACTATTGTGCAATCTTGTAGTTTCTATATAAAGTAGTAGGGATGGGAGGACATGTCCCCTGTGAAAAAAGTGGTAGTTGTGTTTTTGTATGCACTGGTATGTCATGTGTGCTTCAATTGAATGTGACTGGTGTGTTGAATGTGAGCATTAGTATGCAAGTGCTTGAATGTGTGATCAGTGTTTTTTGATCACTTGAGTTGTGATCATTGTTAAATGTATCAAATATACACTTGTGTGTGTGTGTGTGTGTGTGTGTGTGTGTGTGTGTGTGTGTGTGTGTGTGTGTGTGTGTGTACACACAGGCACATATGCACGCGCACACACACAGCTATACATATATAGATAAGTATAATATTATAAACACGTGTATGTATAATCACACACACAGATTTCATATTAGAAGTATAACATACAAACATCATGCTTCAAAACACTGCTAAATCATCTCTTCAGTTCTATGCCACTAAACTTAAAACCCAAAGAGAAGCATTATTACAGAATGGCAAGAAACACTCACATGAAGAGTTTGACTCTACACACCAACTCTAAATATACTAATTCCAGGAGATAAAATGTTCTCTGACCTAAAGTGTTAATCAGCCTTAAATTTAGCATGGAACCAAGGTCTGAATTGTAGCTATACATAACCTATGACTGGGTGATCACACTGTTCATAGGCTCTTACTAAACTTACTGCAACAGCCAAAACAGACCATTAGGAAGCTCAGCTACATTACTCAATACTGGTAGGTGGCTAAAAGTACCCCTATTAAGTAGAATTTCCCTACATATCTAAGGTGAAAATTTATGGTCACCCATACAGTCATCCTGAGTGACTTGAAAAATAGTTAGAGAAGTACTTTGCTTGATATGTAATAACATGTTCCAGCAATAACAGGTATACTGGGTCAGGTATTTGTTGCATCATCTTTTGTTGCTGATACGGTAGTACATGTTTAGATTTCTAGAGCAGATGATTACTTTAACATTTATTTTGTTTTGGTGAAGTTCTTATGAGATCATTCATAGCATAGAACATTAAACAGAGATCACCTGTATGACACGTGTTGAGAAGCAGGGTTTTAAGTCTTTCATAGTAAATGTACTGAGGTCTGAAACGTTTGGTGAGGAAATGTGGGATCTCTTGAGTTGGTTAAGGAGCCTAGCAATGTAGATGACAAAATGTGTATTAAATTCAATAATAGGTGGAACAAAGTAGGAGCATAACTTGTTTTGATTTTGAGGAGATACCGCAAAGCATAAATTGCACAACGCAGAAGAATTTTATAACCACCACAGAGATATGTTAGTCAAAAGCAGTCTGCTATCAACTTAGGTATGCAAGTCCCGGACAATTTTATCAGATTTAAGTGGAATGTTATATATATATATATCGTAAGTGGTTTACTATTGAATGACTGAGAATCAAAAGACTGAATCCCAAAAAGACTGAAAATCCAAAATATCAAATGATGGAATTTGCCCCTTCTCCACTGGTGTGTGATCTTGGAGTTGGTATATATATTTTGCAGAGGGTGTGGGGGCGCAGCCCCCCACATGAAGGGAGCACGGGGGCTTGCCCCTTGCATTAAAAATGTATTCAATATTTTGAATTTTCAGTCTTTTTGGGATTCAGTCTTTTGATTTTTCAGTCATTTGATAGTAAACCATGGTAAGCAATAGTTATGCTAGATTTACCAAAGGAAACTATGCTGCATTTATTGGCATTTAGGTAAAGCACATGACTGATATACAAAACATTTCCGTGCTTCAGTCCTTGCTGGAAAATTCAAGTATCACATTGGGATTTGATAACCATTCTCAGTCTGCAATTAAACTGGGCTAGCCATATTCATTTGGCATCAGCTTTCATGTCAGAAAAGTATATATAAAAAGAGAAGGAAGCCAAGAAGGCCCGGTGTCTCACCAATGCTGACATTTTTTCATGGGTTCTATTGTCTAGTCAATCGCCTATCCAGCAAACTGCATATGTTAATGTTGAGTTGGGAGAGTCTGTCAGTAACTCCAGCATAAGGGATAGTGTTGAAGGTCTTGGAAAGGCTCAAGCAGGCAGCATGAGCTGCATGCCCTTTTTCCATGGTCTCAGTAACCTATTCTTAAGAACTTAACTAAGCTTGGTAGGCATGGTCGGCATTTTACAAAGTCAAACTAGGTGAACTTACATCCTTGGATACATTATATTTTATTTGTTCAGCTACACCATGCTTCATAACAAGACAAAAAGTACAGCTGAGACTAATAGGCCTATAATATCTAGGATCAGTACAGGAACCAACGTTACACAAGGGCACAGCAGCAATGTTCTCCATACCTTAGGACATCAGTGGAGAGACTCAAGCTGATGAGGGGTTCTGTTAGCTAGAACTTGGCACATCTCAACAGATATCCAGGAATAGTGTCAAGACCCATGGAATTGGGATTTTTAATTTAGGAAAGTGCCAAAAGGAGATAGTCAAACGTAATTGCGGGGAGGGGAGGTATGAAGGTGAAGGGAAACGGTGGTGAGGATTGGTGTAGAGAAATTGGAAGATAATTTGCATCAAGAATATTAGCAATGTCCTTGAGATCAGAGACAGAGAAGTCCCATTAGAGATAAGTTCAATGCAGAATTGTTGCTTACTTCTAAACTTGCTAATATACCTAAATAAGGCCTTATGTTATCTTTTAAATTAGTTGCAAGCCTGTACTCATAGTTAGTCTCATATTTCTTAATGGTAGGTTCCAGGAATGTATTAGTTTTAAATACCTTTCATAATGATGAAGTAGGTATTTTTTGAGATGGCCAGCAGCTTTTCCTCAAGAGTTTGTTGAAGTGTTAGTTCTACCACATGTTTAATTTTAAACTTGCCATTATGCTTATGTTCGATGGGTGCAGATGTCAAAATAGATCTGTCCACGAGGGAATACAATTCAGAGGAACAGGCAGCAGCCTCAGCTACAAGTCTTTCAGTCTTGTACTACTAGCAAGATTAGTAATTAGCAAGTAATTGGTTTTAGAGTAATCCCAGAATGTATGGGGAATTATTAGGGACTGTAATGCAGGCTTTCTAGAAGAAGGTCAGTAAGATTATTAGATTGGACAAGGGAGGGGTAATAAGTGGTGGCAGTGTAACTGGGGCAAATATTTGTGAGGGCAAGATTAAGAAGGTTAACACCTCTAAAGGGGAGGGAGACAACTTGGTCAAGTGTACTGGCATTTAGAAATTACAGAAATCCACTGGCGTATGTTTTTGGTAGTATGTTTGCCAACTTATATATGGATAGTTTAAGTCACACATAAGAAATGTTTTTGGTTTGATGCGTAACTTTTCTAAGTGGATAATGTGTTCTGAATACTCTGCATAAAACAAGAAAATGATATAAGGAGTACAAAATAAAAAAATCTTTCTTTTACTACACAGCAGTATATAGGGTTCTTGTTATATAGATGAATGCTCAAAGTTTGATTACCATAACAATGAAAATAACAAAACCATTTAAAGCAGACACACAGAACACTTTCTCTGCACTGGGTCAAGCCCCACTGTACCCCACTCCTTATGTTAATTCTCTATATTATCTATATCTCCAGACACACACACACCATCTCCAAGACTGCACCACAGTGGGGAAAGGAGCAATACTCCATGCCCCACTGTGCCACAATCCCCACAATAACAGTCCCATTGTGTTTGAAGTTAGGCCTCTGCTCCATTCTTTGAGCTTTTTGGCTCAATATTGTGCTGATAGCTCATTTGAGCATTCAACTATATAAGGACCCAGTAAATATTATGGAGTAGAGTATTCAAGACAAACTTCTCAAGAGAACATTGACATACTTTCTTTCTTCCCTCATATAAAATTACTAGACTGTAGCTCCTCCATCAGTTCACAGGTCATTTCTATGACTCAAAAAACATAGCTTTTTTTTCTCTCCTTACTAACAGTTATAATATGCAAGGGAAAATTATTTTAACACACTGCATTCAAACAAGGAAAATATAAAGAATACAAATCAATACAACTATAGCCTACAGAAACCTTTGTATGGACGGAGAGCTAAACCAGTATGCATCCTTTGGTTCACATCTTCCTTGTCCACCTCAGCTGGGTACAATGCCTGCAGTACTGTTACCACTGCAGACATCTGTCAATCTCCTCTCACTGATGAGCAAGATTCCAAGATATTCAAACTCCTCCAACTGAGCCAGATGTTATCCCCTCACCTGCAGACAGTGGTCAACCATTTATGCAATGAAAACCATGATCTGTGACTTGATGGTGCAGATGTTCATCACGGTTTCATACTCGGCAGCAAATTTCTGCAGTTCATTTCAGAGATTAGAGTCACTTAAGGAAAACAGGATATTTTCATCTATAAGCAAGATGATGTAATGTTTACATCTCCAAACTGGACACTCTCAAACTCGGCTGCACCTTAGCATTCACTCCCTGAAAATCAAATACGTGAAGGGAACAAGGTACAATACCCTTGGGAAGTTGTACACTCAATTTAAATTTATCTGCAGACAAGCTCAGAATGCAGATACACCTCCTTTCTGGCACAGAAAACAGAGATAATCCAGAGGGTTCGAATGACGTCTGGTATCCCACGTGTGACAGGACTAACAAGGAAAGAGTGTAAAGGATTAGTCCAGATAAAATCACTTTAGCTAGCAGATCTAGGAGACTCTCAGTCTGATACCCTCCCTGTGGGAGGAATAAAAACAGCTTGTTGAAGTTTCCAGTAGTTTATTCAGTTAAGTAGGTAGATGGAGGAGTGCTCTTGTTCTAATACATTAGATTCAACAGGTCAGTTATTTAAAGGCAGTTACAGACGATGGTGGGAGGGTCTATGTGAGCTTGACTGGAGAAAAATCTGGAAGATTGAAAAAACAAGAAGACAATGGCAAAGCTTAGAGGTTAGTCCCTTGTTTGAATAGTCCTGAAAGACCCATTAGGGTTTACCAGCTCAGCAGCCTGTGAAACATCATTCTTAGTTAAAACATTTTATTTATTTTTTTTTTTTATGATGAATTTCTAACACAAAACATGAGAGTACTGGGGCTCATATTCCTTGAAGCTACGTATGAAAGCTTTATTACGTAACTTTTTCTAGTCTAGCACATGTAATATAAGTGGATGTGCCCACTTTTATGGGGCTCATTATCATCATACATATAATATGAAAGGTTAATATTCTCTTTTACAAGAGAGGTTTACAGTACCTGCTTATAAGAGGCTCATATACATGATTAATGTGACCAGTCCTCACTCTTCTTCCTCTTGATGAAGACAGACCTTATATGCACGGGAGGTAGTCACCTAAAAATACACTAGATGATTTTAATTTTTTAATACATGCATCCAGAGAATTAGCATACAGTGGGAAAACAAGTCACAGTGTTCTTTTTTTACTGTACTCATTGATGTGTACAAGTAGGAAGAAAAAAAAGTAAAGTTTCAGACCTCAGAGCCTTTGGTGTACACTTTCTGTATCAATGGCAAACAAATCCACCAAGTTGTGAACCGCAGAGTATACAAAAACTTTTAATAACCATAAGAATCTCAGATCTACTTTGAGCATAAGCAAGTTGTGCCTATGGTGCAAATAATATAGCAGTGTGGAATGGTGCCCTGGAACAACAATTTTCATTGTACTGCAGATTATAGAAGTTTTGTTAAATGCTGGCACAGTGATTACAGTATCTATACCTGGTTGCTGGGGGATAGAGTAAGATGTGGAATACTCTTGGTCCCAGAGCATGGTTTATGATATTCCAATCTGGAGTCTTCACTCAAGCTTCTTCCTGAGTCTAGGGGTTATTGAGGGCTCTTCCATTCAGATTCTTCCTCTCCAAGTTCCAGGTGATAAAGTTAGTGCAAAAGAGGGATAGCTCTTTTCCTGGCTAAATAAAGGGATGGAAACTGGGTGGGACCAGGTGGAAGGGCAGTTAACCAACATCCTGAGAGAGCTGATATAAGAGGCTGATGTAATCAGTCTGGGAGTGGGCTGTCAAACTGGAAGGCTCGAGTTTGGTCAAATTTTCTCACTCTTAGCACCAAAAGGAGAGCAAGTCCCACACCGGTATTAGGAAAAAAAAAAACAAAAACATATTTCACATAAAGTACAGTTGTGTACACTTACCATAAATGTAGATGTTAGTCTGTCTTCACTGTTGCAGTCATGACTGTAGGGTTCTCCCCTGCCGGCAGGCAGTCCTCGGTCGGCCAGAATCCCAAAGTCTGGGTCCGGCGTCGGCTGTTCAGCCATGCTCCCTGACGTCAGAGCGCCAGGAGTACAAAGCTGACAGCCGATGCCATGTTCTCCAGTTTTTCTTGCCCCAGATGTCAGAAGTTCCAAAATGAGTAAGGTCCCATACCCTTTGCAAATACACCTCAGAAGAAGGGTGAAAAAAGGAACCACACAAAAGGAAAAATAAGAGGGGACAGGAGGGAGGGAAACCCAGACTGCAACAGTGAAGACACTCGAACATCTACATTTATGGTAAGTGCACACAACTGTACTATGTTCGTGTTTCACTGTTGCAGTCATGACTGTAGGGTAGAATCCCAAAGCAGAGTGAAAGGGAGGTGGTCATAAAGTAGAGGGGGCAGCTATAAGACCCTGCAAGACTGCAGAAGCAAAGCCTGCCCTAGACTTAGAGTAGAGAGGTAGATTGTAGTGCTTGGAAAAAGTATGCACTGAACTCCAAGTTGCAGCTTCCAAAATGTCTTTGGTAGGAACTCCCCTGAGGAAGGCAGCTGAAGTGGCAGCAGCTCAGGTAGAGTGAGTCCTTATACTCCCTGGGATTTGCTTTCCATGGTATGAATAGCAAAATCTGATTCCATGAGAAATCCATTTAGAAATTGTCTGTTTTGAAATGGCTTTACCTTGGGAACTTGAAGCATAAGAAACAAACAATTGCTCTGATTTCCTGGTGTCCTTGGTTCTGTCCAGGTAAAAACGTAGTCGTCTGTGTACGTCCAAGGAATGTAAGATCCTTTCCCCTTTATTTTGAGGAGTGGGGAAAAAAGTTGGCAAGTGAATAGTTTGATTTAAAGCCACTTTGGAAACCACCTTAGGCATGAATGTAGGATTAGTCCTCAAAGACACCCTGTCTTGATGAAAAATAATATAAGGTTCTACAGCCATAAGAGCTTGCAACTCTGAAACTCTTCTGGCAGAGGTCAGAGCTAACAGGATGGCTGTCTTCCAAGATAAAAATTTGATGTCAGATGTGGCAGCAGGCTCAAAAGGAGGTAAGGTGAGCTTTTCCAAAACATAGTTGAGATCCCAAGCAGGAATGGGAGGAGATCTAGGGGGCCTTAAGTTCTTAGCTCCCCTGTGAAACTGTCTCATGAGCTGGTGGGAAAAGATTGGAGGGTCTGTATTATAATGAGCAGAAATAGCAGAGGCATGAATCTTTATGGAAGAGAAAGAGAGACCCTTATGTAAGAGGTCTGTCAGGTAAAGTAAAATCTGAGGAATGTTAGGAATAAGAGGATCAGAATCCTGAGCCTGCATCCAGGAACAAAATCTTTTCCATTTTCCTGCATAAGATTTTCTAGTGCTAGGACGTCTGGCTTCTAAAATGACATCCATAACCTGCTTGGGTAGGAGAGAATGATTCAAAGATCCTGGATTAACCAGGACGCCAGGCTGAGATTTTTGACATGGGAGTGTAGAACCTGACCCTGGTGTTGGGACAGAAGGTTCGGAGTCTGTGGTAAAACCCAAGGGGGCTCCAGACAAAGGTTTTTCAGTGTTGGGTACCAAAAAGTACAGTTTTGTACCTACCATAAATGTAGATGTTCGAAGATCCACATTGCTGCAGTCATAACCTGTGGGTAGTCCGCTGTCCTCGGTCGGCCCGAATATCAAAGTGTTAGGCTGGCGTCGGTCATGGTCGCTCAGATCTGACGTCAGTACGCCATGGTACTAAAGCGCATGACCGACGCCATATCCTCAGTCTTTCTTGCCCCAGATGTCAGAAGGCCTTAAAAAGAAAGGCCATAGCCAAAAATAGAAAAATACCCAATCACCAAAAAAGCTACAATAGGCACACCCCAAACCACACAGTCACCCCAAACGACAGAGGGGAAGGAGGGAGGGAAAATTGGACTGCAGCAATGTGGATCTTCGAACATCTACATTTATGGTAGGTACAAAACTGTACTATGTTCTTCATCTCACACTGCTGCAGTCATAACCTGTGGGTAGAATCCCAAAGCAAAGGTAAAGGGAGGTTGGCAAAATCAGATAGCATTAGGAGCTGCTAACATGCCCTGTAAAACTGCAGTGGCAAACCCAGCCCTAGATTTGGAATAAAGAGGGAGATGGTAATGTTTAGAAAAAGTGTGCACTGAACTCCAAGTAGCTGCCTCCAAAATATCCTTAGTAGCCACTCCCCTTAAGAAAGCAGTAGAAGTGGCAGTCGCTCTAGTGGAATGAGGTCTGATTCCAGCCGGAACCTCCTTACCATGATGTGAATAACAAAAAGCAATACAATGGCCAATCCACTTAGAAATAGTTTGTTTTGAAACAGGTTTTCCTTGTGAACCCAAGGCAAAAGAAATGAATAACTGTTGAGACAGCCTGAACCCTTTAGTTCAGCTCAAATAATAACGTAACTGCTGTGAATATCCAAAGAGTGCAAAATTTTTTCCCCTTTATTTTGGGGATCAGCATAAAATGTAGGCAAATGAATAGATTGGTTTAAGGCCACATTTGAAACAACTTTAGGCATAAAAGTAGGGTTAGTACGCAGGGATACCCTATCCTTATGAAATATCAGGAAGGGTTCAACTGCCATTAAAGCCTGTAATTCAGATACCCTTCTAGCAGATGTAATGGCCAACAAAAAAGCAGTCTTCCAAGACAAAAACTTAAACTCAGATGTAGCTGCAGGTTCAAAAGGAGGTAAAGTGAGTTTTTCCAACACAAAATTGAGATCCCATGAAGGAGTAGGAGCTCTATGTGGGGGTCTTATGTTCTTTGCCCCTCTAAGAAATTGCTTAAAGGATGAGAGAATAATGGTGGATCACAGTCATAGTGAGCAGAAATGGCTGCAGCATGAACTTTTACAGAGGAGAAAGACAAACCCTTGTCTAATAATTCTGTAAGATACTGAAGTGAAACACTCAAATTAGGCACTGAAACATCAAAGCTCTTTGCTTTGCTCCAAAGAAAAAATCTCCTCCATTTATCAGCATAAACTTTTCTTGTACTAGGCCGTCTGGACTCCAAAATGACATTCAAAACTTGTTGAGGAAGCTGCGACCCCCCAGGGTCTAGAACAGAATACGCCAGGCTGTCAGATGCAGGGACTGTATCCTGACATTGAGGAAATGATTGCTTGCCTGGGACAAAAGGTGTGGAATTGATGGCAAAGGCCAAGGAGGCTCCCGTACTAAACTGCTCAGCAGAGGGTACCAGTGCTGACGTGGCCAATCTGGAGCTATTAGAATCATGCAGGGCTTGTCCTGTCTGACCTTCAAGAGCACCTTGGGAAGGAGAGGCAGAGGAGGAAAGGCATAGACGTGAAGGTTGTTCCAACTGAATGATACAGCATCCACTTTCCAAGCTTTTGGGTGAAACATCTTTGTGCAAAACTTTGGCAGTTGGAAATTCAGTGGAGAAGCGAACAGATCTATGTCTGGAGTCCCCCAAGCCACTGTCAACTGTTGAAATACATGAGGATCCAATTTCCACTCATGGGGATCCACCATCTGTCTGCTCAAAACATCTGCTAAGGAGTTCTGTGCTCCTGGCAGAAACCTTGCCTGAAGAGTGAGGTGCAAACTGAGAGCAGTCTCCCACAAAATCATAGCTTGTCTGCAAAGAGGGTACAAATGGGTTCCCCCTTGCTTGTTGATGTACCACATGACTGTTGTGTTGTCTGTTTGAATCAACACTTGTCCTGGGAGAAGAAGGTCCTTGAAAGCCATCAATGCAAATTGGACTGCTAACATTTCCTTCATGTTGATATGCAAATGTTGAAGTCTGGCAGGCCACGTGTCTTGAACCCAGTTTCCATTGAAGTGTGCTCCCCAAGCCATGTCTGAGGCATCTGTCGTTAAGATCTGACTCGCCACTGGTCGGGTCACAGAGAGTCCCTTGTTTAGGTGACATTCCTGAGCCCACCACAAAAATTCCCTTTGAATGCAAGGTATTATCTGAATGACAGTGTCCAAATTGTGGCAGTGTTGAGTCCATACGCTTTTGAGATACCATTGTAGCTTCCTCATATGCAGTTTGGCATTGCGAAGCACCAGAATACAAGATGCCATGAACCCCAAGGCTTGAAGGACTGTCCTTGCAGTCAGCCTGGACCGTAGAGACAATTGTTGGAAGTAAAGGGTAAGATTTCTTTGTTTGTCCGGGGTCAAAAACGCCATCTGAGAGGCTGTATTCAGTCTCACACCCAGAAAGCACATGTCCTGAGAGGGTACTAGACTGGACTTTGTTTCGTTCACAGAATACCCTAGGCACCTTAACACTGCCATAACATACTGTAGATGGTGAAGTAACTTGACTTTGTCTTGAGCCAAAATCAGGCAATCGTCCAAATAAGGATAAATTTGTATTCCCCTTAACCTTAAGAAGGCTATCACCGGAGCCAGGACCTTTGTGAACACCCTGGGCGCAGTAGATAAGCCAAAGGGCAATGCAGAGAACTGATAATGTAAAGTCCCAGCCCGAAAACGCAGGAACCTCCTGCAGCTGGGCCTGATAGGAATGTGAAGATAAGCCTCTTTGAGATCCAGAGTTACCATCCAGTGATCTTTCCCTAGTAGAGGCAGAAGTTGTTGTAAAGTTAACATCTTGAATTTTGGAATGTCCAGGTATGTGTTGAGAATAGACAAATCCAGAATTGGCCTCCAAGTGTTTCCTTTCTTTGGTACCAGAAACAGGCGAGAATAAAATCCTAGGCCCACATCTGACGGAGGGACCTCCTGGATAGCCCCCATTTTTAGAAGTAAGGAAATCTGCTTGTGAGCCTCCACCTTTTGCTGAGGAGGAACGTCTGGCATGCCTTTGAAAGGAGGCAAGGTGTGAAAATAAAACTTGTAGCCTCGATTTATAATGTCCAACACCCATTTGTCCTGGGTGACTAAAAGCCAATTTCTCCTGAAAAGTGCCAACTTTCCTCCCAGAGGAGCTGCCAGACAGGAGGGATCTGGCAGCTGAAGATACAGGTCATTGGGTCTGTTTATGAAAAGGCTGACCCCCTGGCCTCACCTGAAGATTGTGCAGGGGAACTCCACGTCCTCGGTCTGAAAGAACCCTGAGCATGAGCTCTGCCCCTACCACGTCTAGATCTGCCCCTAGACTGTAAATCAGAAGAAGGATAAGCCCATCCCTTAGCCGGCCAATTTCTGCTAAATTTAGGGGGCTGCACCTGTAAAAATTCCTTAACTGTCTGCATGGACTTAGCTTTGTCTTCCATTTTCTTCAAAACTGATTCCACAGGGGAACCAAACAGAACATCAGATTGAAGGGGAGCATCCAAAATTCGAGCTTTAACATGCTCTGACAAATTCTGATCCTTAAGCCAGGCGTGCCTACGAATAACTGATCCAGTGGCAGCCACCCTGGAGGAAGCCTGAAGAGCATCAAAACCACACTGCAAAGAATGCTTACCCACCTGATCAGAGGCATGAACTAAATCTTGCAATTCTTTACACTCAATACCCTCTGCCAAAGCATCTACTTTAGATTTTAACTGACTCAAGAGAAAATTCTGATACTTCAGCATATGAAACTGGCAATTCAAAGCCCTCATCGCTAGAGTGGAAGAGGTATACACTTTTTTACCCCACCTATCCAAAGCTCTAGAGTCTTTATCCAGAGGAACTGGATTCTTCACAATAGAAGCCCTGACACCCTTAGGTCCCTGGCTAATAGTCTCTGGGTCAGCTCTTGGGCTCTTATACAAATATCTATGGGCCTCTGGCACTCTGTAATACCTGTCTGGTTTAACAGGGGCAGGAGGTAAAGAATCCGGATTAAGGGAAGCTTCAGAGAAAACATCCTGTACAACATCCAAAACAGGGGGAATAGCCAAGGGCCTATGCTGTGGTAAAAATAAAAATTCCCTAAGCCTCTTTCGAGAGTCTGAGAAATCCTGACCTTCCCACTTAAAATGCTCCCTCATGGAATGCAGGGTTTCAGAAAAAGAAAAATCCTCTGGAGGGGAAGCAGAAGGACATGAATCCTCTGCATCTGAATCAGAATAAGGAGGAAAATCCTGAATGTCCTCAGCCGAGGACTCAGAGTAATCTGAGGAATGCTCTAATCCTTCCACCTCTGGCTCCACCCTAGGCCTCTTATCGGGGGGGGGGGGGCATAGAACCCCTGATTAAAGAAATCAAATCCTCTGCCATCTTTAGCATATGCTTTTTAGGTACAGAACTAGGGCTGACACCAGTGGAAGACAAACCAGGCCTGACCTTGGAAGGTGCTTTAGAGACAGAAGTAGAAGGCATAACAACCTTATGCAAAGAAGGGACTACAGAGACCTGAGAGGCCCCCTCAGCCTGACCCGACTCCTGAGAGGCCACATCCTGCAAAATTAAAGGCTCCCCCTGAGATTCAGCTGAAACCTCGGCGGGATCCACAGATTCCACCGTAGTTTCCAAAGAACCGGCGTCCGTAACGGACGACTCATCCTGCTTGGACTTTAACGTTTTTTCTTTACGCTTCTTCGCGGTAGCGGGCGGAGGATCCGATGGCATATTGTAATTACGCCGCTTACCGAAGACAAGTCTAGCACAATCTAACCTGCGTTTAATGGTGCACTTATTAAATCTAGCACAAAAGCGACACCCAACTACATTGTGCTCAGGCCCCAAGCAAGGAATACAGAGAGAGTGGTAATCCCTATGAGGTATCTGCTTCCCACAAGAAATACAATTATTTACTTTTTCTGACATCCGGATTTAACTGAGGCAAGAAAAGACAAAAATATTCCCCAACGGGGTACTTAGCCCAACTTGGTCTTCGGTCTGAAACTCAAAATACGAAAATTTCAGGACGCCGAACGGCACTTGCAAACACTGCTTCTGCTATGGACCATGCGGCAAGAAAGACTGAGGATATGGCGTCGGTCATGCGCTTTAGTACCACGGCGTACTGACGTCAGATCTGAGCGACCATGACCGACGCCAGCCTAACACTTTGGTATTCGGGCCGACCGAAGACAGCGGACTACCCACAGGTTATGACTGCAGCAATGTGAGATGAAGAACATCTGTAGAGGCCAATTTGGGGCCAGCAAGATTATCATCTTGGGCTTGTCCTGTTTGATCTTTAATAATACTCATGGAAGAAGAGGAAGAGGCGGAAAGGCATATCCCGAGAGGTTTCTCCAACTGAATGATAGTGCATCCACTTTCCAAGCTTTTTCGTGGAAAGTCCTGGTGCAAAAAATCTGTAGTTGATGATTGAGGTGGGATGCAAAGAGGTTTATATGAGGACATCCCCAGACTGCAGTAATCATCTTGAATATTTCGGTGTCCAGCATCCATTCGTGTGGGTCCGAAAGATTTCTGCTCAGACTGTCTGCCAGGTAGTTTTGCTTCCCTGGTAGAAATTGTGCTTGAAGGTCCAGATTGCAAGCTAGAGCTGTGTTCCAAAGATCCATGGCTAGTCTGCAAAGGGGATAGGAATGAGATCCCCCTTGCTTGTTTATGTACCACATAACTGTGGTGTTGTCTGTCCGTATTAGTAGTTGTCCTGGTTGTAGAAGATTCCTGAAGGCCAATAGAGCTTTCTGTACGGCTAACATTTCCTTTAAATTGATATGCAGGTGCTTCTGATCCTTTGTCTAAAGACCTTGCAGACAGTTGCCCTGAAAATGGGCTCCCCATCCATAATCTGAGGTGTCCGTGGTCAGAATCTGAGAGGCAGGAGGCAGACAGAAGGGTTTTCCTTTGTTTAGAGTACATGCCGTGGACCACCAAAGGAATTCCTTTTGAAGACAAGGCAGGACGGAGATCAGTATGTCTAAACTGTGGCAATGCTGAGACCATACACTTTTTAGGTACCACTGTATTTTCCTCGTATGTAGTCTGGCATATGGTACGAGAAGGATGCAGGAGGCCATGTAACCCAAAGCCTGCAGGAATCTCCTTGCAGTTAGCCGAGTTAAAGTTGCCAAGGTTTTGAAAGTTGAGGCCAGATGTAATTGTTTTTCGTATGTCAGAAATGCCATCTGGGTTGTTGTGTTTAGAGAAGCGCCCAGAAATATTATCTGCTGAGAGGGTGTCAAATTTGACTTTTTTATGTTTACAGTGAATCCCAGGAACTTGAGGAGATTCTGAACAAACTCTAGATGCTGAAGTAAGACATCCTTGCTGTCTGCCTGAATAAGACAGTCGTCCAGATAAGGGTAAATTTGAATTCCCTTGAGTCTGCAATAAGCTACTACTGGAGCCAGGCATTTGGTAAAGACCCTGGGCGCAGTAGACAATCCAAAGGGCAGCGCAGAGAATTGATAGTGCCTCGATCCGGCCTTGAACCGGAGGTATTTTCTGCGCTCCTGCCTGATGGGAATGTGTAAATATGCCTCCTTTAAATCCAAAGTCACCATCCATGCATTTTTGGTCAGCATTGGAAGTAGCTGCTGTAGAGTAAGCATCTTAAATTTTGGTATCTCTAGAAAAGTGTTCAAGACTGACAGATCCAGAATGGGTCTCCATGAATTTTGCTTCCTGGGGACTAGAAAGAGCCTTGAGTAAAAACCTTGTCCCATTTCTGAAAGTGGAACTAGTTTTATGGCTTTCATAGCCAAGAGAGCTTCCACCTGGTTTAAGGCCTCTGACCATTGATGTTTTGGAAGATCTGGCCATCCGCTTGGCCTTGGAAGGGTATGAAAATGGAATTTGTAACCTCTTGAAACTACATCCAGAACCCACTTGTCTTGGGTTATATGAGTCCAATTTAGGTGAAAGAGAGAAAGTTTTCCTCCGAGAGGGGCTTCCAGGCAAGAAGTTCCTGCAGCCCAACAGAGGGAGTCATTGAGTCTGTTTCCTATGAGTTTGCGACCTGTCCTCTCCTCCCCTAAGGGTGGAAGCAGTCCACTGTCTTGGTCTGTAAGAGGCTTGCGTTTGAGGCCTTCCTCGGGAGCGTCTGTATCTACCCCTCTGAGGCCTGTCTGAATTGGGAAAGGACCAATTTTTTGTAGGACAATTCCTACTAAATCTGGGTGGCTGTACTTGTAAGAAATCTTTAACTGTTTGCATGGATTTTGACTTGTCCTCCATCTTTTTAATCACCTCTTCAGCTTTAGATCCAAACAAAACATTATGCTGAACAGGAGCATCCAATAATTTAGCTTTTACTTGATCTGGCAAATTTTGTTCCTTTAACCAAGCATGCCTTCTAATTACTGTGCCATTGGCTGCAGCCCTACAAGAAGCCTCTAAGGCATCAAATCCACAGTGTAAACCATGCTTCCCAACTTGTTCAGTGGCATGCATTAAGTCATGCAACTCCTTATCATCTGCACAGGCGGAAATGGAAGTTAGCTTCTGTTTTAGAACAGACAGGAGAAATTGCTGGTATTTTAGCATATGAAACTGACAGTTTAAAGCTCTAATGGATAAAGTAGCAGAAGTGTATACTTTTTTGCCTCATCTTTCTAAAGATCTGGAATCCTTCTCAGTGGGGATGGGGATTTTAGCAGAAGCGGCCTTTACTTCCTTAGGACCCTGAGAAATGGTTTCAGGGTCAGCAGTAGGGTTCTTGTATAAAACCTGGTGGGAATCAGGAACCCTATAGTATCTGTCTGGCTTAACAGGAGCTGGAGGAAAAGAATCAGGAGTTAAGTTAGCCTCCAAAAAAGCATCATCCACAATATCTAAAATAGGAGGAATAGCCAGGGGTCTATGCTGGGGAAGAAGAAGAAGAAAATCCCCAAGTCTTTTCTTAGATTCTGAATACTCCTGTCCTTCCCAGTGGAAGTGTTCCCTCATTTCATGCAAAGTTTCCCCAAAAGAGAAATCCTCAGGGGGAGAAGCTGAAGGAATGGATTCCTCAGCATCAGAATCCTCATAAGGAGGGAAAGAATATTCCTGGTCAGAGGAAGAAATTGAAGAAACAGAAGCCTGATCAGAGGAGTCATAATAAACTTCCTGCCTTGGCCTTTTATCTGGAGGGTGATGTGAACCCCTAACCATAGTAAGTAAGTCCTCCGCCATCTTGAGTAACTGTTTCTGAGACTTGGAAGCCGGATCAGAAGAGGCCTGGGCTGCAGTCTTTGATTTGGAAGGAGTCTTTGCCTTTGTCTTTGGCTTTGCCTTTATTAGAAACTGAGTAGGCCTGAAAACCCCTTCGGAAGCCGGTACCTGCACAGCGGCTCCAGACCCATCCGAAGTAGCATTGTCCGAAGGTCCTGCAACAGAAATATTCAAAGGCCTAATTGGCTCCTTGTGGGAGTCAGTTTCGGCTATCAGTTCTGAAATGGCCGACGACAGGGGCTGCAAAAGCGCCTCACTGACGACGGCCGAACCTGAGGCTGGCTCTGCTTGTTCGATATAGTCTGATTTGGACCTCGGAGGCCTGTCTTTGTCCTTGCGTCATTTGTGAACTCCGGTAGCCGGAACCGTATCCGACGACATTTTGTAATTAAAACGCCTACCGAAGTAATGAAATGCAAAATCGTATCTTCGTTTAATAGTATGTTGATTGAATCTAGCACAAAACTGACAACTAGCTACATCGTGGTCAGGGCCTAAGCAAGGAATACAGTAAGAATGAAAATCCTTATGAGGTATTTGCTTCCCACATGAAATACAATTGTTAACTTTTTCTGACATCGGACTGGAGCAAGAAAAAAGTTTCCCCAATGGGGTACTTAGCTTTGTAGTAGGAGAAGAAAGTCTTCGGACTGAAGTTTGTTTAGAAAAAATTGGCAGGAGTCAGCCGACCGGCACTTGCGAACTGCTATCACCGCACGGCAAGAAAGACTGGAGAACATGGCGTCGGCTGTCAGCTTTGTACTCCTGGCACTCTGACGTCAGGGAGCATGGCTGAACAGCCGACGCCAGACCCAGACTTTGGGATTCTGGCCGACCGAGGACTGCCTGCCAGCAGGGAAGAACCCTACAGTCATGACTGCAACAGTGAAACATGATGAACATCTAAAAGTTGCTCTTTAAGTATGTGCACATCATGAGGTACAAAAACGCTTTCAAATCCATGCCAGTTATTTTTCAGATTTGTAAACATCTAGAGATCACACACACAAAAAAAATAAGGTGGCTTCTTTTCCATGTCACTAGCTCAGCATAAACCACAGTAATGTAGAAGCAGTGATGTACAAATGTAATTACTTAATTGACTTTTTCATATCAACAGCAGCAATTGGGGTTAACAGTTTATGTCCATGTCCTGGGTTAGGTGCTTTAGCTGTATAATTCATGGTTTTAGTTTCCTGAGCACAACCATGACTGAAATCGAAATGCTTGAGTTTAGATAAGAGTGGTGGTGGTGGCGTCCAGCCTAATCTGCCAACTTAACTCCATTTTTTTTCAAGGATCACATTTTTGTTTCCTTTGAGTAGACTCATAGTGAGCTTCTTCAGGATGTGGAAGAAGAAACCTCCATGTTCTGGGAAATCACAGCAGTACTTCACTAGTTAGTTTTTGAGGATCTGAAGTCTGATGTCAGACAGGTGGTGTGCTACCCTGATTTTGAATATGTTCACAGTTTTCCCTATGTAAACAACAGCAGCCATTACACTGTGCACAGCATATCATAAAAGCATTGCAATTACCAGAAAAAGTACTGTTGATTTTTCTCCTGAGTACTAGACAAAAGAAGTAGTCCTTGTTGCTCATGTATTTGCAGTAAATGGAAAAAAGAGAGGCCACAAGGGTAAGTTGCAGTGTTGTCCTCCTCTGCTCTGAATTTGCACTGTACCCAGTCCCTAATGTTTCTGGCTGTGAAATACAAAACAAGGATGAGGTCCTAGAAGTTTTTTTCCAGTTGCTTATTGTCTGTATCATTACCCATTTGTCAGTCATGATCTTTCCAGATGTTTTATAATCTGCTGTAAAAGTGAGTCCCATGCTTGTTTTTCTTTTGTCTTCCTCTGGATCCCAATGTTGGTTTCTGCTGACAGCCCTAGGAGTCTCCCGGGGGGGGGGGGGTCTCCAAAAATGGGGCCATCTGCCTCTTTTAAAGTTCTGATGGGGTTGAGGATAGAATTTAGTAATCTATTGGTGTACCTCATAGCCAAGAAGTCCTGGTGTAGGTGGAACAGATTTGTGATGAAATCTCTAAGCTCTTTGGAGACGCATGCAATTCTCATCCTCTGAGATTTTATAACATTTTTCTTTGTGATCTGAGGATGCATGCTTTTACTGTGTAGCAGCACATTAACCGTGGTTGGTTTTCTGAGCAGGTTGGTGGAGAGGCATTCATTTTCACTGTCCTTGTATATGGTTATGCCTAAAAAGCTGACCAAGGTCTTTTTGTAACAGGTCATGAATCTCAGGAAGCTAGTGGAATTACTAATATGGCTGTAAGAGTCATTCACTGTGGCTTTGTCCCCTTCCAGATGATAAATATGTCAATACAAAATAGGGACTTTGGTACATTGCCTCCACCTCCCATTTTCCCAGAGTCACATTAGCCAAGTTCGGGGCCATGGCCGCCCCCATAGTTATTCCAGTAGTCTGCTTATAAAACTTGTTGAACATGAAGCAGTTGTTCCTGAGGGTTAGATCCAATAACCTTCCCAGAACTTCTGTCCCTCCTGGTAATACATTCCAGTCCATTTCATATACCTTTGTTGCAGGTTGAGTACAGTAACTGTGTGGTAGCACTGTATAAAGTACTTTGTATAAAGTGCTTCCACATCTACTGTGACTAGGATAGTGGAATTGCTAACTGGAATATTTTTTATTTTACCAAGAAAATTCAAAGAGTCTAAAATAAAAGATTTTTTGGCTTCTGTCACTGGTTTTATCAGGGCATCAAGGTAGATGGCTATTGTCTCAGTCATGGAACTACCACTTGCCACTACTGGTCTGTAGAGAAGATGAGAGATATTCTTATGTGGTTTTGGGAAGCCAAATAAGCTTGGTAGGGATAAAGCCCTGCCATGAAATTAATTAGCTGCTTGGGAACAGAAGTAATGAAGAGGCTAAACCTGCCCACCTTCACCAGGGAAGAACAGGGTAATAAGCTGATTTAGGTGGGCCATTCTGTAAGGCCCAGTGGAGCTAGGCTGTTAGAAGAGAGCTGGTACAGGTGTGTGGATGCTAGTAAAAAATGATAATCACATTGACAGGAATGGTGGTATGACACCCCAGACAAAACCTTATAGCAGGCAGTAGCCTTCAGCAGAATGTCACCACATGGAGGGTTGGGACATCCATTTTGATTATATTGAATGCAGAGTCTCACTATATAATGATCCTGGTTACCTTATCCACTCAGAGTTGCTGGGGCATGACACATTCTCTGCATTGTTCAATCTGCATCTACACCTACCTGCAAGGCATACAGCCGGGACCACCCCAAGAGGGAGATAGGCCCTGAATATAAACAGATCTGTAGGCTAGCAGGGGATTGAAGTCAGCAGTGGGTTCCATATGTTCATCTTAACTGTAGACAGTAGTAAATTTCCTGGTGGATGAATGAGGATCTGAAAAAAATGCACACCCAACTGTTGAGCTACAAGGGACAGAATGGTATGCAGGCTAGGCCCAGGGACCCATACTTGTTGTAGCACTTCCCAAGAGAAAAAAATACCAGATTATAAAGGCGTATGACTTTCTCAGATCAACAGAAGACATGTAAACAGTACTAAACAGTACTAGCAAATTATCATGACCCTTCTAATATCTGTGGAAGTATGAATAATTGATACTCTGTTAAATGCTTTTCGTCTGCCCGTAGGCAGACTTCTTCAGAAGTAACAGATGTAGTCAATTAAGCATACTTAAATAGTCAACAGCAAAAAGTGCGGTAAACTATCGTATAATTAATTCATTAAACTATTTTGACTAGAACCCAAGTCCCTGCTATTCAATGAGCCACATAAAATTTGCATAAACAATTACATAAATAAAATAAACAAAACAGTAAATACTTTAAAAACACTAAAAATTTATAGAATTCAACTTTTTTTGTTTGTGAATAAATCCGGTGTGCAGTCTCTATTACCGTTTGGTCTTTTTCGTGTTCTTCAAGTTGTTTTGCCTTAGTTGTACCACTCTGTTAAATGGACAGGACATTTTTAACAGGGTAAACCCACTAGACAAATGTCCATTATTAGAGGTGACCCTGGAGTATACTTTAGCTTATCAGAAGAAATCTGGACAAAGCCAAAAAGTGTGGGAACAAAGGCTTAAAAGAGAGACAAGTTATAAATATTGGTCTTATAAACTTAGAAAGTTGCTAGAGTAAAAGGTTTTGTGTTACAATGTATTTTTTGAAGGAAGTGAAGTCTGTAACTCAAATGTCTGTCATTTAGTGAAATTAATCCTCACTGGTTTGCCAGAAAACCACAATTTTTTATGAGAAACAAACCAAAAATAGGAGGCAAAAATCTGGGCATTCTGTGAAAATCTGGACAGTTGGGCGGTATGCCCTGGAGCACTTTCTGCTTAAGTGACTTGCTCAGAGTCACAAAGTATGCAGACGAGAGGCTGAGGGAGTCAACCCCCGTTTTACAAAAAGCAGTTTGTTAAAATCTCATAGCCTTAATATGATGTGCAAACTGCCAGGCCTAAATCAGTGATTATACTGTCAAAGTCTTCTTTCCAAAACTGACATAAGCCTTCCCAGGAAGACTAAGGGACATTTCTTTTATGTGTGTGTGTGTATATATAATAGACCATAAGATAGAAGTTTTGAAACTTCGAAATGTAAAAAAAATAACAAAGAAATTTATTTTTTTTACATTTTGGCAGGGAGGCAAGCCCCCCTGCACCCCCCCACCTCCTGCTAATTAAATATGCCAACTCCAAAATCGCACTACGAGGAAAACGGTAAATACACCATTCCGTGCTGTACGATGATCTCTATTTAAATGGTTCAAAGTTTCAAAACTTCAATCTTTTATGGTCTCGACCATATGAAATTTGAAGTTTTGAAACTTCAAAATTTTGAAGTAGACCTATATATGTATATATACACTGTGTATATAAAAAAATTACACACCCCTGTTAAAATGCCAGGTTTTTGTGATATAACAAAATGAGACCACAATAAATAATTTCAAAACTTTTCCCACCTTTAATGTGATCTATAAGCTGTACGATTCAATTGAAAAACAAACAAATCTGTTAGGGGAAAACAATATAAAAATAAAAAACATACAATATGCTGGTTGCATAAGTGTGCACACCCTTAAACTAATACTTTGTTGAAGAACCATTTGATTTAATTACTGCATTCAGTCCTCTTGGGTAGGAGTCCATCAGCATGGCACATCTTGACTTGTCAATATTTGTCCACTCTTCCTTGCAAAAGCGCTCCAAATCTGTCAGATTGTGAGGGCATCTCTTGTGCACAGCCCTGTTCAGGTCACCCCACAGATTTTCTATTGGATTTAGGTCTAGGCTTTGGCTGAGTCATTCTAAAACTTTAAGTTTCTTCTGGTGAAGCCATTCTTTTATTTGGATGTATGCTTAGGGTCATTGTCATGTTGAAAGGTGAAATTCTTCTTCATCTTCAGCTTTTAAGCAGATGCCTGAAGGTTTTGGGCCAAAAGTGACTGGTATTTGGAACTGTTCATAATTCCCTCCACCTTGATTTAAAGCCCCAGTTCCAGCTGAAGAAAAGCAACCCCAAAGCATGATACTGTCACCACCATGCTTCACCGTGGGGATGGTGTTCTTTTTGTGATGGGAAGTGTTATTTTTGCGCCAAACGTACCTTTTAGAATTGTGGCCAAAAAGTTCAATCATGGTCTTATCAGACCAGAACACATTTTCCCACATGCTTTTGGGAGACCTGATGTATTGTTTTGCAAATTTTAGCTGGGCCTGGATGTTTTTCTGTGCAAGAAAAGGCTTCTGTCTTTCAACCCTACCCCATAGTCCAAACATATGGAGAGTAAGGGAGATTGTTGTCATATGCAATACACAACCAGTACTTATCAGAAATTCCTGCAGCTCCATCAGTGCTGCTGTAGGTCTCTTGGCAGCCTTTCTGACCAGTTTTCATCTCGTCTTTGCATCAATTTTGGAGGGATGTCCAGTTCTTTGCAACGTCACTGTTGTCCCATATTTTCTACACTTTTTGATGACTGTCTTCACTGTGTTCAATGGTATATCGAATGCTGTGGAAATTTGTACCTTTCTCCTGACTGATACCATTCAACAATGAGATATCTTTGATGCTTTGTAAGCTCTCTGCGAACCATGGCTTTTGCTGTAGCAGGCAACTGAGTAAATGTTAAGAAAATCCTACTAGGACAGCTGAACTTTATTTTGGGTTAATCAGTCTCTTTAATTGATGGCAGGTGTGTATCCAAGAAGACTGAATGCTTTGATTAAATCAAAAGGTGCTTCAACAAAGTATTAGTTTAATTTAATTGAGGAATATTTTTAGCAAAAATCGGATATTGCCATGGGTGCATATTCTGCTCCATCTAATGCCAACCTCTTTATAGGCTGATGGAAGATGACTGCATGTTTATGTATGAATTCATAAAGTACAAACAGTGAAATCATTTTGATATACTGATGATTTACTATTTGTATGCAGGAGGAGGTGATGAATGTTAACCAACTTTTTAAGTCACAGGCAAAAATAGTTCTGACTTAAGTTTTATTTATGGAGTATAGCATCTAAATATTAATACTTTGGGTGTAATACTAATAGGCATTCTGAGACATGAGACTGACAGTAAAATGTACAGAAAACCAACTAGTAACAAGTCTTCTACTGCATATAACCAATTGTCATTCTTATTTGTTAATGGCCCTTCCTTCTGGAGAATTTTTAAAGGCCAGGAGGATGCTCATTGTAAGAATACATTTATTTGAAAGAGGCTGAGAATATAAATATAAAATTTGTGGAAAGTGTATATGATGCTAATTTAATAAAGGAAGCATATAGTAAATTTCCAGTATGGAGAAATACCAAGAATTATGTAAAGAGAGATATGTGAAGGATGATAATAAAGGAATAACAATGTTAAACAAAATTATTGTTATTTTCTGAATGCATTTTGTATTTTAACAGAAAAGATTAGTAGATATAATTACGAAGTGATAGGAATAGAGGCTGGATAACCTCGTGGACCATTTTAAACCTAGCCATTTTTTATAGAAGGTGAGAATTAAGCATTATACTTTGAGATGTGAAGTAAACACCTTAATTATTAGGCCAATCCCAACCTCCTTAGAAACTGCTCTGTGTTTCATGTAAGGGGAAAAAATTTAGAAAGATTATCTGGTCAGGAATAACTACAGAAAATAGATTAGAGGAATCCCTGGTCAATCTGATGCAACTTAGGGCATCTTTCAATACAGAAGGTGCTCTACCTTCCCCATATTAATCAGGAATTTGAACTTACAAAATGGATAGAAAGTTAATTTGCAATATCAGTACAACTACTATATGGTGAAGGCTATTTATGCAGTAAAATGTTCTTGCAGCTTAGTGTATAGGACAAGTATATAGATAATTTAAAACAACGCTGCATGAACATCTTGGTAATGTTAACCACAAAAGATGTGGAAATCTAGGTAAAAATACATTCATGAGCAGCAGCACAGAGATTGTGTCAGTATTAACAGCTGCAGTTTTGAAACTTTTTTAAATTCACGTAAGGAAACTTATCAAGTTAAACAGTTATTGTAAAAAAAAAAAATTAAATTTGATATTTAAAACTTAATATTTTTAAGATTTAAGATTATTAATTTTAAGTAGTGAATGTCGCTTGAAGACTTTGATGTAAATAATTGTATATTGGTATGTTGAATAGTATTTTTATGTTTATCTTTTTAGTTCTTTTTTTTTTAGTATTGTTTTTCTTTTTCTCCCGCTGTCTGTTAATCCTCTACCACCCCCTAACAGCACATTCATTCCCCATCACAACAGTGAGGGCTGAATGGGAGGAGCCTTCATTTAGGCAGCTATCCAGGCTGATTTGACTTTTCTATTCCCAACATCCTCTGTGCACACTGCTCATGGGGGAAAGAGACTTAACAATGGGCTAACTGCTCTGGTCAAACCTTCACTTCATCAAGATATATTGCTAGCCAGAAATGCTATTTTTCCATTCTTGATCATGAATGGTCGTTTTTCTAGTCTCCTCTGGAGAAAATGCACCCGCCCATGTGCACACCATCACCCATCACACCCTTCTTGGAGATGAGTGGACCAATAGTGTTCAATCCTCCTCTTTATCCAACTCCACCAGTGCCAGGACCACTACTCACACCCAGGTCACCTGTCTCACAGAGCCAGGCTGTCTTAGTGTTCTATTATTTTAAATTATATCTTCTAGGAAAAAATCTAGCTATGTAGTTGTTTGATCCTTGTATGAGCATCTTAGTAATATCTTTTGTAAAAGAAATACCAGTGCCCTTTATAAGCACATGATCACACATTCCACAGCCATCTACACATTTATGGGCATAGATGATTACATGCAGCATGATGCATTGACCACAGCATTGCATGGTAACTAGATATAAAAGAAAGGAAATGGATTAACACAGCCGCAACTTTTCTGCCAGGACTTAATGAAACTGACTACATTCACACTGTATCATGATATGTTAGCACATTATTTTGTTACAAATTAAATTATTTGATGCATTTTTTTAATTTATTTATAAAGATGGGCAATTATGTTGAAAATTTAATACATTTCTACAACTTGTTTATTTTATCACTCATACTGAGGTCAAAAAGTACTGGTTACTGCAAAGAGGTGGCTTGCAAACAAGGATATTTAAATATTGCCGTTTACATTATTTTCTTTAGATTCATTGTCAAAACTCATTTTAGAGGCAAAACTTTTTTTTAATTGCTTAGAGTCCTAAAATTCATATTAATAAATAATTTGTTTACAGATAGCTTGCTAACATTGGTTTTGAAGTCCAAAGTGTTTACCACAAATGTCATTCGGTCCTTCTTTGACTGCACATTCAATTGACACCCTTGAGTTTCTTATTTGAGAAAAAAATTCCAGTCTGTTTTCTCCACAGTAAATATCTGAACAGAGACTAGGAGTGTTAGAAGACTTCAGAGTGGCACACGTGATCACAGCCTCTGGTATAGCTGGACTGAGCTTATGACTGTATTATCCAATGAAAGATATATTTCATGAAATCCTCTGCTACAATGGATATATTTCATGAAATCCTCTGATACAATAATGTCAGGGAGTAGACCATCTAATTCTAAAGGCCATGCTTACACCAGGGAATGTACCATTTTAGAATTTACTGATATGATCCATTATTGAATACAATACCATATTCCATAGGTTTTGAATAAGACACCTTAAACACATTGAAAACAGACAAAATGACTCCTTACTAGAGAAATTAGGGTTGTAAATCGTTTACAATACAGAAAGACTTAAGAAACTGCCAGTATATTCTCTTTCTTACATGTCACTTACAGATTATCTCTGTCGGCTCTAAAAGACAATGTCTTCTACTTGGAAGTCTGTCTGGAACAGAATGGGAGGAAGGTTTTACACTAAACCAGGGAATCTAATATCAAAATATCAATAGAAAAACATACCAAACATACAAAAGATACATTTTTCCATGATTGCAGAATAAACTTCCCCTTATAGTCAGAATGATTCATCCATAAGTTTCCTTCAAAATGATCTTTTTACATGTATGAGAAATAGAAAATATCTCCATAAAATGACAGAAATCGAGCTCGTTAAAGGCCAATAGATCATAATCCTGATAGTCAAAGCTACGATGTAAGCACTGAATAAAAAAAAAAATGAATCAATACTGACATTGTCTACCAACATAAAATTAAGTGTTAGCATTCTCAGTGGCACTGACTAAGGGATAGACCACATTTTGCTGTGGCTAGCCATCAAGACTCAGTCATTTTTTTGTGTGTTTTTTGTCAATTTACTGTTTTAATAGTTTTTCTTCTTCTTTACCTGCTCACAGTACAGATGACAAATAGTGGTTACTATTCAATATACTATTCAGATTAAAATCTAAAAATGTAAAGAAAAAAGAAAAAAGTGTTAGGAATTACAAAGGAAGCAAAAGATGAGTGAGATAAAAGCAGTCAAGGAAGGAAGGAAAAAAATGAATACATTACAGACCTAGAAAAATTCTTACAGTAGGTGAGCAACACAAGTAACATTTTTCATTCAAGCATTTTAGATAACTATTAGGATAAGGCTCCCACAATTATATTTTTTCTAAATGTAACAGTAAGTCGTGTTCATTTAGATTGTACCTAATCTTTATTTGTATCAATGAACACTCACATTTGGTTAGTTTTTGGATTATTTGGAAAATCAGTGCTTTGTCATTTCTAAGTATGCTTATGAACCGAACAATTAAATCCAAATACCCAGTCACCTGATACAACATTTTCAGTTTCTATTTTTAGCATATGAATGTGGATATATGAAACTATACCTCCCAACATCTAAGCATCAAAAATAATCACAATGGCCTTTAAAAATTGTAGCAGAGGCTCAGAAAGAGGAACACTGTTATTTTCATAACAGAAGGTGTTAGGCTCTTCATAGTTAGTGGTAGTGAGTCTTTGTATAGAGTTAGTTTATGTATTTAATGAGGTATGTACTCAAACATGAGAGCTTTTGAGGAACAACATAAAGCTAGGAGCAGTGAGGATAAATCTAAGGGCCAAGATCATAACAGTTGAGAAGCATGCCTGCATCTCCCTGATAATGTTACATCTGAAAAAGAAATGAACAATATAGTCCAGAGTTTTGTTACCACTGCCATATTTTACTACAGAAATAATATCTAGCAGATATGGGAGCTATGGGGAGATTTACTCATAGATGGTCAGGTTTTATCCCGGGGACAAATCAGATATTCAATCCAGAAAGCAACTAAAGCCATGACACTCACTTATTACATGTATTATTTCTGTTAACAATCAAATATAATATATTTCCATTTTTTTAAGTATGTATTCCTTTGTTTGGGAGAATATTTGTAGAGTTAGTTTATGTATTTAATGAAGTTAATGTAAGCGCCTTTTCATTTTCATTTTGTAGCTTACTAGTTAATGAGAAATTTAGAAGTGGGAAGAAAATTGCTAGGATGATTTTTAATTTTAAAGAGTACTGTTTCTTTGTTTTTGGTAAGTCACTTTTTAATTTTAATCGTGCTGACATAAGGCATAGATTTCACAGTTTGTTGCTTGATTTACTAAATCCTTATTTATTTGACAATTCATGTTGATGGAAAACCTTTTGCAGTATTTACAAAGTGAATTCAAGTCTTTTTCGCTCTTTGTTGTTTTATCCAGAATTCTTCATCAAAGCTGTTGAAAGGAATGCACGGAGTCTCTTGCTCATTATAGCTCTCTCTGTCTTTCTCAGTTGCTCACTCTGTTTCACACACACACGTTATTTTTTTCTATTTACTTTTTCTAAACTGAACAGAAAAGCTGCATTTAGCAAGAGTAAACAAATGACAACCATTTGCTTTTTTTCAGTCTCTGCTTCCCAGCAGCTTAATATGATGCTGTGAAGCAGTGGACTTTTTTAATGGGCTTTAACTGTACATTACACCATGTTGGAGAATGTTCATTCTCCAATGGGGTGGATGATGTACATTTAGCCTGCTACACAAGGAAATATCCCTGTTGGAACTTTTAGTAATGTTTCTGACAGGCGGTGTTAAACAGCAGATAAATCCAACCATAAAATTAACTAAAGTCATCATGTTTTCATACCCAAAACATATTTCCTAGTGGCACTTACCTGCATTTTTCTGGTACTGTGGTTTGGAGAAATCAGACTGACTTCTTTATATCAACCGTCAGTCGCTTCCTAGCCTGCAAATAAATAAAAATATATACTAGCATATCTTATGAAAATTATGTTCTCTAGAGCATATAGCCTTCTATACATTTAAATGCATAATAAAATAAATACCAGTGCTTCTTTTGTCTAATGTTTGCACATGCCAGTAGACAGCAGAAATATGAAGGGTCAGGGGAGTACAAATTATTTACAGTTGCACAAATGTAAAGAACTCAAATTTCAGAGAATAGTACACTCCCACAAATCATTTCTAGATTCAAGCAGTAGCATAGCTACCGTGGGGCAAACAGGGCATTTTCCCCAGGCGCTGTACTGTCAGGACACAATCCTCACACCTGATGTAAAAATGCAAATTTTTTCATTTCCCTTTAAGGGAAATGAGACACAAACATCCTAAGCAGATGTCCAAGGTGCTCCTATGTGCCTCCCAATCCACTTACATCATATTGCAAAGGCAATGTCCCAAAAAGCTCTGTGATTGGCTGTGCTGGTGGGCAGGGATGTGCTGTGGTGCACTAAAGAAGATCCACAACTTATATATTTGCCACCCACAGTGAGCAGAGGGATATTGTTTTTTCTTAACAGAAACTACTTGCTGTGGGATCATTTATTTAAAAAAAAACATTTTAACAGCTGGCTAAATTCCAGGGCCAGGGCAGAAGGCATCAGAAGCTTGCACAGAGACCGACTGAGATGGCAGGAAAAAAAATAAAGCCAAGTCTGTGAAAGTCTGAACTCTGAAGTAGTACAGTGCATACAATAGCCAAACTTCTGAAGGGACTGTTGGGGGGGAACGGTTTCATTCTGGTGCTTATGCATACTTGGACAGACTGCTGAACGGGCTTGTTGGAGGAAATGTGTCATTTTGATGTTACTTAAATGCTTGAGCATACATGGACAGACTGCTGTAGGGATCACCAGGACATTTAGAGAAAGAAAGCAAACAATGCAGCAAAGCCAATACTTCTTGATTTCAAAATAAGGATATAGTAATTCCTTCCACTATGACTCACCAAAAATGAAACCCCTGATGATCAGGCTCACTGAATTTAAGTATTTCTTTGCAGTGGGGCAGTCTCCCCTACATCCCCAATGTGGGGGCAAGCTGCCCGCACCCTCCAAATTGATATTTGTCTCTTCTTGGTTATTGAAAAAAAGTAACATATCGCTGTCTCTCATGAAAGCAGGGGGGGGGCATCCCTCAACTTTTTAGCACAAGAAATTTGGACAAAGCCTAAAATAATGGGGTGAAAGGCCCCAAAACTGGGACAGATTTTAAATATTGCTCTTATAAAGTTTAAGCTTAGAAAGTCACTAGAATAACAGGATTTGCATTAGCATGCATTTTTTGAAGGAAATGAAGTCTGAGACACAAATGCATGTCATTATTTAATGTGTTCAATCCACACTGATTTGTCAGAAAACCACACATTTTATGAAGTGAAAATCTATATATTGTGCAAAAAGCAGGGCAGTGAAAGGTATGGTCAAGGGCCAGGCTTAGTATTCAGCACGTTACTTAATACTCTGAAAGTCTGTTTTGTCGTTTAGGTGAATTAAGGAGAAAAAAAAATCAATGAAAAATGACTGTCCCATCAAAAATAAGACCTCACTGTGCTCTGTATTCTTAATAGGCTACTTGAGGTCTCCGTTAAAGTACCTTGAAATAATCAATATTAGTGCAGATTTGCAGAACAGATTGTGCTGCCCAGAGTATCATACTGTATGTCTGAGCCAGAGATTGGTGTAGGGCTTTGGAAACCTTTCTTCTTTTCGTGTTTAAGCAGCTGAGGAATATTATAAAATAGAATAGGTATATGAAATGCAGTATACAAATTATTACCGGATTTGATATTTAAAAGTTACAACTGGACTTTTATAAAATGTGTGTCATAATTAAAAGTAACCTAATTTTAGCTCCTATACTTCCTTTACTGATGACTAGTATGCAAAGTGGGTTTATACTTGCCATGGATTGTTTTGTACATCAAAAGAATTGTGTGTGTGTGTGTGTGTGTGTGTGTGTGTGTGTGTGTGTGTGTGTGTGTGTGTGTGTGTGTGTGTGTGTTAGTACTAGGCTATCTACCTTAGTGAGCCATTTTATGCCTAGCCAAATTGCCAATCCCAGAGGTAAGAATCAAACCCTGTACCTTGTTCATATGAGATAAACCCAGTATGGCTCATACTGTTAGAAGCAATTTAATCCAAGGGACTATTTTTTTCAACAATTTTTAATTTCTTCTGTTGCCTACATGCTTACACTTTGCATTTATCTTTGTTATGTTTGGGGGTCATTTTATAACTGAAATAAGGCACTCAGAGGTACAGCCTTTGTTGTCTAGTAGAGCACACCTTAAAAGACACAGTGTAAATGACTAGCATCTCATTATGCCATTGGGTTGCTGTTAGCAACCAACCACACATTGCTGTGTAGATGATCCAGTGTTCACTGAATTAGCACTGCCTATTAAAACATTGTGTTACAAGGAGCTGTCACTATGATATAAACTTCAGGTACAAATGGTATCACATTGCACCCTAAATGTTTTTTGTACAGTATATAAAATTACACACACATACAAGAGGCCCAGGATGTATACTTCAGCTGCTTATCTCTTGGGTCATGATTTTTCTGTCTGTGTCACACCCAGTTAGTTCATCTTTTTCTGTTGTAGTTAATATTTAGCAAGCTATTTTGTTATGTTGCTGTTGGCATTTGGACTGTATCTGCAAACAGATGTGGTTTGTGCTGAATTCTGCTTTATTTTTAATATCCATGTGGTTTCTTTAAATTGTGAAAGCCGTGCTTTATTCGGTTATGCATCACATGACAGGTAAATGATCAACTCTGAAAATGCATTAAACTTTCAATAAAACTCTATGTTAATTTTCCCACCCTGTTCAAACAAATTTTTTTTTTTTTTTTTGCTCTGTGGCTGTGTGGTGGGAGACAAATGAGAGCCGCTCTCTGGGCTCCAAATGGCCTAGCTTCTCCCCTGGATCCAAGTATATTAAATGCACAGCATGTTGTACAGATATTTAAATATCCTAAAATGTTGCAGTAATGTGAAGCACTGTGATCCTCATGTCATTATTTTATTTCTGCTCCTATGTTCAAAGGTTGTCTTGTCATGCATTCAATCTACTGACCTTCAAAAAGCTTTATTGTCATGTTGCTATATGTAAATTTAATGTTTAGTACCCATTTATACGTCACATCTAATTTTGCAAGTGACTAGTGAACTGCGCTCTTTAATGCAAGTAGTTAGCTTTTTCCAAAGTGTGGACTGTTGTTCAATGTCCTTATCTGATCTTTTACTATTATTAATGCTGATGTTTAGGAAGAGAAGACCTGTATTAAACC
This sequence comes from Protopterus annectens, assembly GCF_019279795.1. Lineage (NCBI taxonomy): Eukaryota > Metazoa > Chordata > Ceratodontiformes > Protopteridae > Protopterus > Protopterus annectens. The sequence goes on from NC_056750.1 coordinate 631,718,407, forward strand.
ATGTCTTACATGCTTATTTTCAGGGTAAAACAGATTACCTCTCAGAAATTTATATGAGACTGGGAAAAAAGGGAAGTTTCTGTAAACTATTTGCACAGATTATGTTTTCTAACCCATAAATTTTCTTTGTCAGCAATGTTTGGACCTTCTGTAACTGTTATGTGCTTAGGTATGTAGATGAAGGTAACCCGCTGTTTAATGATTATATAGATAAATGAGAGATAGAGGGGAACTATAATATCTTTGTTTAAGCTAAACATGGATTTGAATATCACAGTAGTAATTTGCTAATCTTTCCATGTTACAATCCCACTCAAAACCTACACCGTTAAAAATCAGATTTAAGGTGGCAGTAGAGATGAAAATAAGGAGGGATAATACATAGTAAAACAGCAAGTTTCAAAGGAAAAACATAAAAGCAATAACCCAACAAAAATTAATATAGACTTGGAACACTGAATTTTAATACTATGTCACATAGCAGCAATGGTGGGTCTATATTATATGATCGACATTTGAAAATGTCGAACCACAGTTAGTCGACACCAAAATGTCGAACGCTGAATTTGTCGAACAGCCAATTTCTTTCCAAGGGAAAGAAATCGGAAGGCCAACAAACAGCAGATAAAAATAAATGTATTTAAGTGGGGGGTTTCATCTGCCACACACCCTACACCCCCCCAATGAAATATTCTAACTCCGAGACCGTACTACAGTCGAGGAAAAGCAGGTGTGACAGAATGGCCAACCGATTTCTTTCCCTTGGAAAGAAATAGGTTATTTGGCTGTTTGACAAACTCAGAGTTTGACATTTTGGTGTTGACTAACTGTGGTTCAACATTTTCAAATGACAATCATATAATATAGACCCGCAATGGTGTTCATACAGTTGGTAATAGCATGAGTCAATGAATTGTCTCATTATTCTTCGTTAATTCCAGTTCAGTAAAAAAATCCCACATGGATGAATCTCATATGTGCACGCAAGTAGGGGGTTTTGAGGAACAACTCTTTACAATTTGTTTTAATTAACACAAAGGCAAAGGATACTTGCCCAGTTTTACTATACCACACATTCGTATCAGTGTGGACCTACTAGTAAACAAGTGGCGGTGTAGGAAATCATGCCTATCATATTGGGGTGCAGGGGGCTTGCTTCATCCCCTTAAAATACTAATAAAAAGGGTTTATTATTATTCTGGGATCTGCATTGATGCTTTGCTTTGAATTATTTTTTTCCACTTATGAGACTAGACTGCTCTTTTTTTAATGTTTTCTGTATACCTTCACTTAAAGACCATTAGAAGACAGATGGTGAATTCTTGTCTGGGGTGAAGTAATTTTTAGAAAATCATACAAGTTTTTCATTTTGGCCAGAACTAACATTAGCAATTGCGGCCTCAAGTTTATCTTTTGTTCAAAGTGTGGTCTGATGGACGAAGCGCTGAGTGATACCAGAAGCTGTAACAGCATATAGTATTTGAAAAAAAAAGTACAGTAATAACTGATTTAATACAGAAAAAAAAGTTGTCAGGAAGTAAGCATCACCTGAACCATATAATCTACTCATGTCACACCCAGCTGGAAAAATATTGATCATAAAAAATATAATTTTACTACCTCTAATTAGCATTAACGTATGTATGTCTCATGCATGTCTGACCCTTCTCAGCATTTCTCAGCCAAAAATCTTATCTAAAATCTTTCCAATTTCTTTTTTTCTTTGGTGGTGGTGTAGGGAAATTCTTCATACCTCAGAGGCAAACCATCTTCAGCTTGGTCCATCACAGTTTCAAGATACTACCCCTTGAACTTTATAGACTCCATTGGAGTGCTGTAAAGTGAGACCCCCTTCCTACTCTGTAGAATATATCATGTAGAAGGGCTTTCAAAATAAATAGCAACCATCCACTAGGTAGAGATGACTAGGCAAAATCCCAATGCATGAAGCAGTACTCAATGCAAAACATTTTCTTTGTGGTGAGGTTACCATACAAAAGATGCATGCTTTCTGCATCCATTAAACAAATTTATTGATGCCACGACAGATTTAAAGGATAACTGCTATATTCATAAGGTTACTCTTAAAACATGAGAAAGAGAACTACTTTTGTAAATACATTGACGTCCATAACTAGCTTAGAGAAGAGATAAAGAATGAACTGTAGACAAGTGGATAAAAGCAAAGCAATGGACTTCATGTGTTACTCAAAGGGCTTTCTTCAGAGTCCTACTTCCTGGTTTGCAGCTACAGCTATTAACATATAATGCTTATATCCCTCCACCAATAGCAAGACTAATTTAAAAAAGGAAAATAAATAAATAAATGACATTCTATAATCACTAGTCTCCTTACTTACTGTATCTGCATAAGGGTGCTAGGTCATCAGATACTTGGCCAGGAAAGTTCTGGTCTTTCCTTAAAATTTTAAAGTGATTTCCTTTAGTGTGATACCAAATATTTAGGGATTCTTACTAAAACAGTTTTAAGGCCTTTAGACCTACATAAAAAAAAATAAAGTGTGGGTGTATGGGATAAGAGATGTAGAGCAGTGTGAGCCTTTATATAGTGTAAATATGTATGATAGCACTGTCACTTTATTTGAAGTACTGTATCACATTATGCACTGAGTGCCAGTTGCCAATTTTTATAGAATACGCTTTTTATAGTAAATGCTGAAACCTCCTGACATTACAGACACTGCCAGCTGGGTAACAACTAGTGGTGAGCATTATGATAGTGTAACTACGTGTAGGAGGCTGTGTGTTTATGCCTGTTTGTCTGTCTCTCCCTCCACCAGGCACCTTATTTTATAGAACCTGTACCACCTTAATGGTCCTGTTCTGGAATGTCTCCATACATTTAGAGAGGTAGTATTCAGAAGATCATGCTAAAAATAAAGAAAATTATTCAGTTGTTGGAGCTCTATCTACTGATTTTCATAGTAACCGCTGTCTAGCTTTTCTAATCCTTTTTTTCAGTATTTACCTGTTTTTACATCATCCATTACAGGAAGTTTAAGATTCAGTGAAGTTCTAGCTTTGCTGGGACATTCTTATACTTTTTGCTAAAATTTGTCTGTGCGGCCTTTTTAACTTTTGCTGTGGAAGAAATACAAAATACTGACTCAGTAATTGCCACAAAATTACATACTTTGTCTCACATTAAGCAAAAAACAACTCTACCCCATTATTCACTTATTATTGATCTAAATATTAAATGTCAGTGTATAAAACTATAGCCAAATATCAGGATACACATCAGCAATTTGGAATGACTATGGAGTGATGTAATATTCAGCAGTAATGTTGTCACAGGCAGCATGGTGGTGCAGTGGTTAGCATTGTCGCCTCACAGCAAGAGGTTCTCAGGTTCGATTCTCAGTTGGGGTGCCTTCTGTGAAGAATCTGCATGTCCTCCCTGTGTTCGCATGGGTTCCTCCAGGTCCTCCAGTTTCAACCCACATTCCAAAGACATGCTGCAAGTGGACTGGACACTCTAAATTGGCCTTAGGTGTGAATGCGTGTGTGTGTATGTTATGCCTTCCAAAGAGGCTAGCAACTCCACCCAGTAAAAGCCATAACCACTACAGAAGTGATGAGTGCCTGGAGGGGTGCTTGTTGGCTGATGTGCCACATGGTGCGAAACAACAATGAGAAAGAGAGAATGATGTCACAATTTTAATTTATGATACTTCGTAATAGTAACCTGAGTAAACACATAACAGAAATCAAGATCTCCATTTCTTACAAGCAAAAAAAATACTTGGGATTATGAATAAAATGTGAGAAACTGTACTCCTGACAAACAATGGCTCCATAAGATAAAAATATCAAAATACAGGGTTAATTTACTGTCATTAAATGCAAACAGTCTGAGTTAACGGTCTGTTAAATACCAAAGTATGACAGTTTCTAAATGAAACTGGAAGACTGTCTTAAGAACTACAGTGTCTGGAAAAAATGCTGATATTTACAGCTTGAGTTTACAAGTTATCCTATAAATGCAAAGGAATTCATAAAATGTTGGCAGAGCTAAAGAGGAATAGCAATGCACATTAGAGCTTTATTAAACAATGACGCGATGCATTTGAGCAGTTACTTATTATGCAATCAGTAAAATATGTCGTGTTCTGACCTCACAGTTTGTTTTGAGTATTTACATGTGCCACTGCATTTTGGACAATGTCATAAAAAGGGTCCCAAACATACCCAGCTTTTAACAAATTCATTGTTGATCAGCATACTGAGTTTCAAATCTATGTTTCACGAAAAAAAAAATCATCAAAAGAATACATATTATAAATCCAGGTATATTTTTGTTTAAAATAAAAGGTAACAAACATTTAAATTTTTTTCAGTTCTTATCTTCCTACTAGGAGACCTCCTTCTGTTAATTCCATTTAAGTAATCTAATCTACATCCATTCCACCCACCACAGTGCCTCCACCTATCATGAACAGCTCTCCTACTTCCTGTATCATCTAATCTACCAGGGTCAGTGCTAGCATTTTGAGGGCCACCAGCAAGTTTCAAGATAGGGACCTTACCCAGGAGGATGCAAGGCATGACCACATTGCTGCCATGCCCCCAACCCTGTCAAGCTCACCCCAGCACCTTTTAATGATCACTATATAAAAAGTGTTACTGCACACAGATTATAAAGACTTGTACGGCCACCAGTACTTCATCAAGGTGTACAGATGGACTGGTATTTAGTACCAGAGTTACATTATGGCAAGCCTCAGTACCACAGCAAGGTAACCACTCACAGAGATACACACACACAGACACACACAGACACACACAGACACACACAGACACACACAGACACACACAGACACACACAGACACACACAGACACACCAGCTGGTATTTTGTAGAATGTTACATTATGACAAACCTCAGTACCCAAGCAAGGTAGCCACTCTAACAAAGATATATGCACATAATGACTGGCATTTGGCAGCAATGTTATACACTAAGACAAGCTTCTGTACCGCATCAAGGTAGCCAGTCCCACAGAGGTATACAGACACCCACACAGACTCCCACATACAAGACAAAGCCACCTACACAAGATGAAAACAGCATTAAAGCAAGACTAAGAGGCACCCACACAAGACTAAGATAGTACTGCAGCAAGAATGGACAGACACCCATACAGACTGCCATACACAGGACAGAGATACACAAGACTAATACAGAATTACAGAAAGACTGAACAGACACACCCACAGAGACTCCCAAACACAAGTTGAAGACAGCACTACAGCAAGACTGAAATACACAAGACACATTAGACAGACTGACCCCACCACACAAGACAGAAAGACATCTGCAGACATACAGAACAGTCAGACTGCAGAGGCACACAAGACAGCCATGGGACAAACATAGAAAAGGCTACAGACACACAAGACATACAGAAGAAAGATATGGGAATTACAGAGACAGACAGACAAACCCAAAGAGAAACAAATGAAATCAAAATCCACCAGGCACCTTATTTTATAGAACCTGTACCACCTTAATGGTCCTGTTCTGGAATGTCTCCATACATTTAGAGAGGTAGTATTCAGAAGATCACGCTAAAAATAAAGAAAATTATTCAGTTGTTGGAGCTCTATCTACTGATTTTCATAGTAACCGCTGTCTAGCTTTTCTAATCCTTTTTTTCAGTATTTACCTGTTTTTACATCATCCATTACAGGAAGTTTAAGATTCAGTGAAGTTCTAGCTTTGCTGGGACATTCTTATACTTTTTGCTAAAATTTGTCTGTGCGGCCTTTTTAACTTTTGCTGTGGAAGAAATACAAAATACTGACTCAGTAATTGCCACAAAATTACATACTTTGTCTCACATTAAGCAAAAAACAACTCTACCCCATTATTCACTTATTATTGATCTAAATATTAAATGTCAGTGTATAAAACTATAGCCAAATATCAGGATACACATCAGCAATTTGGAATGACTATGGAGTGATGTAATATTCAGCAGTAATGTTGTCACAGGCAGCATAGTGGTGCAGTGGTTAGCATTGTCACCTCACAGCAAGAGGTTCTCAGGTTCGATTCTCAGTTGGGGTGCCTTCTGTGAAGAATCTGCATGTCCTCCCTGTGTTCGCATGGGTTCCTCCAGTTTCAACCCACATTCCAAAGACATGCTGCAAGTGGACTGGACACTCTAAATTGGCCTTAGGTGTGAATGCGTGTGTGTGTATGTTATGCCTTCCAAAGAGGCTAGCAACTCCACCCAGTAAAAGCCATAACCACTACAGAAGTGATGAGTGCCTGGAGGGGTGCTTGTTGGCTGATGTGCCACATGGTGCGAAACAACAATGAGAAAGAGAGAATGATGTCACAATTTTAATTTATGATACTTCGTAATAGTAACCTGAGTAAACACATAACAGAAATCAAGATCTCCATTTCTTACAAGCACAAAAAATACTTGGGATTATGAATAAAATGTGAGAAACTGTACTCCTGACAAACAATGGCTCCATAAGATAAAAATATCAAAATACAGGGTTAATTTACTGTCATTAAATGCAAACAGTCTGAGTTAACGGTCTGTTAAATACCAAAGTATGACAGTTTCTAAATGAAACTGGAAGACTGTCTTAAGAACTACAGTGTCTGGAAAAAATGCTGATATTTACAGCTTGAGTTTACAAGTTATCCTATAAATGCAAAGGAATTCATAAAATGTTGGCAGAGCTAAAGAGGAATAGCAATGCACATTAGAGCTTTATTAAACAATGACGCGATGCATTTGAGCAGTTACTTATTATGCAATCAGTAAAATATGTCGTGTTCTGACCTCACAGTTTGTTTTGAGTATTTACATGTGCCACTGCATTTTGGACAATGTCATAAAAAGGGTCCCAAACATACCCAGCTTTTAACAAATTCATTGTTGATCAGCATACTGGAGTTTCAAATCTATGTTTCACGAAAAAAAAAATCATCAAAAGAATACATATTATAAATCCAGGTATATTTTTGTTTAAAATAAAAGGTAACAAACATTTAAATTTTTTTCAGTTCTTATCTTCCTACTAGGAGACCTCCTTCTGTTAATTCCATTTAAGTAATCTAATCTACATCCATTCCACCCACCACAGTGCCTCCACCTATCATGAACAGCTCTCCTACTTCCTGTATCATCTAATCTACCAGGGTCAGTGCTAGCATTTTGAGGGCCACCAGCAAGTTTCAAGATAGGGACCTTACCCAGGTGGATGCAAGGCATGACCACATTGCTGCCATGCCCCAACCCTGTCAAGCTCACCCCAGCACCTTTTAATGATCACTATATAAAAGTGTTACTGCACACAGATTATAAAGACTTGTACGGCCACCAGTACTTCATCAAGGTGTACAGATGGACTGGTATTTAGTACCAGAGTTACATTATGGCAAGCCTCAGTACCACAGCAAGGTAACCACTCACAGAGACACACACACACACACAGACACACACAGACACACACAGACACACACAGACACACACAGACACACACAGACACACACAGACACACACAGACACACAGACACACCAGCTGGTATTTTGTAGAATGTTACATTATGACAAGCCTCAGTACCCAAGCAAGGTAGCCACTCTAACAAAGATATATGCACATAATGACTGGCATTTGGCAGCAATGTTATACACTAAGACAAGCTTCTGTACCGCATCAAGGTAGCCAGTCCCACAGAGGTATACAGACACCCACACAGACTCCCACATACAAGACAAAGCCACCTACACAAGATGAAAACAGCATTAAAGCAAGACTAAGAGGCACCCACACAAGACTAAGATAGTACTGCAGCAAGAATGGACAGACACCCATACAGACTGCCATACACAGGACAGAGATACACAAGACTAATACAGAATTACAGAAAGACTGAACAGACACACCCACAGAGACTCCCAAACACAAGTTGAAGACAGCACTACAGCAAGACTGAAATACACAAGACACATTAGACAGACTGACCCCACCACACAAGACAGAAAGACATCTGCAGACATACAGAACAGTCAGACTGCAGAGGCACACAAGACAGCCATGGGACAAACATAGAAAAGGCTACAGACACACAAGACATACAGAAGAAAGATATGGGAATTACAGAGACAGACAGACAAACCCAAAGAGAAACAAATGAAATCAAAAAGCGAACAGATGACAGACATCACAGTGTCATTTATCCAGAGTGTGCATTTATCTCTACAGCTTTTCAGGTGCTGCCACTTTTAGTGCCATATGAACAATTCTGGTTCCCCTGTGATTCTAGGTGTCCTTGCCTCATGATAAAACCTGCCACACCTAGCTGTCCTAGCCTCACGATGAATCCTGCCACACCTAGCTGTCCTTGCCTCACAATGAATCCTGCCACACCTAGCTGTCCTTGCCTCACAATGAATCCTGCCACACCTAGCTGTCCTTGCATCACAATGAATCCTGACACACCTAGCTGTCCTTGCCTCATGACGAATCTTGAGGCTCCTGTTACCTCAACAAATCCTGCCTATTCTAGCTGCCCTTGCCACAACAAATCTTGCTGCAGTTTTCATCCTCATTGTCCTATTTGCTGGTGTAAGCAAAACCAGGGTAAAATCAGAGTGAATACACAGCATAATATTATACAAACCAGGCTAAAGGGGGAGAGGGGAGAGGAGAGACCCAGAGTTTTACAGGTATTTTATGAATTTTCTTCTGAACAAAGTCTTCAGTGAAGCTGCTGTATGATAAACCTTGTCCCACTTCATGCTCAGTTGAGGACACGGCAAACCTGAAATGTCAATCCTGACTCATTGAGGAATGTAGGCATGTCTTTATGAGTTTCAGTTTACAAAAACTGCATCCTGCGGTAGCCACTGTAACAGGTGCAGTGAAAATAAATGTGCAGTGAAACAAGTATTTATACAGATGTCTTGTAACTGGCTGCAAATGAGGAAATTTAACACAGTCAGTGGTGATGATTCAATGTCAAGCATTCAAGAAAGGTTTTCAGTTAGTGTCCAAGGTCGCAGACATTAATGCCACCGTGGTCACTTATCTGTAAATTGTTCTTTCAGAGCCTTGCACTGTTGGATTTGGATCAGTGTGTCTTCCACAACTTCACTCAAGCCTATAACAACTGATGAATATCCAAACACCTGATCAATCTCTCAAAGCTGCTCAAACTGGTTGGTAAATGATTGTATTGGTGGTCAGGCAGTACACTGAAGAACTCTACATGCAGTTTTACATTTGGATTCTGTACCATCCCATCCTTCATAATCAAAGAAACACTTTACTTTTCTTTGCCTCTTTTCCCGAAATGTGGTGCTAATAACTAACTCTGCTATCTTGGAGGCTTCATCAATGACATATTGAAATTCTGTTTCTCTGCAGTTCCTCAGCAAGTCCATAGTTGACACCAGCACTTTGACACATGGAGAAATATCACCCAATGGACTCCGGACCACTTTGCCTGCATGATTTACCTCTGTTAGCACATCATACCAAACCACTAAACATGAACTGATATGACGATTTCCAAGTACAAACCCCTTGCCTGTTGATATGTTGCGGCAACACTTGCAAGTAAAGCTTCACCTATCTCTTGTAATGATCCCACAACTCTATTCAGTTGAAACTGTACTGCCTTGATGGAGTCTATTCTGCATTCCAAGCGAGTCTCAGACAGTGGCTTCACAGTGACGTTACATGTCATTTCAAGGTCTGCTATCAGCCTGTTGATGCTGAACAGAGTACACAGATGTTCTGCAGATATCAAAGAATGCTGCCTGTAGCGATGAATGTGCTCCATCATTAAATATAAAAGATGGAAATTATGGTAGGCACATGGCACATAATCTGAAGTGCATCTATAAGTCCTGACCTGGTTTCATTCACAGCACAAATCCCAGAAAGTGTTCCTCAACCTTTGCTGCGGTGCTTGAAATGTCCACATACCTGACTACAACAGTCATTTGCTCTTAATTGCTGATGTCTGGTGTGCAATCAAGAATCACAGAAGTATCTGGCATCCTTCACCTTCTCTACAATTGGCCTTAAAGAAGCATTTTGAGATCAACTGGATAATTTCATTCTGGATGTCCTTACCAAGATAATGATCCATTACTTCTTTGTTTCTGATAAGACGTAAATGTTCAGCCATGACAAAATCAAACTGTGACAAAAACTGCACTTGGCCTAATAAACTGCCATTACCATGGGTGTACAGGTCACTCATACCATGTTCCATTCTTCTAGGTATTAGACAGTAGCAATGTGTTCTAACACACCTCGCCAATGAGTTCTCTTTTTCAACAACTACTTGTCATCTATCATCCATTGTCTACCTATTTTTTTAGTTTATTGTCCAGCTCCTTCCACTTCAGCATGCATGTATATCCTGCATGCTCTGGTGCCCGCTCATTACAATGTAAAGCTTTGGAGATCTCTCTCCATGCTCTGTAATCATCTGACCAGAGAAGGTGGTCAGAATATCCGAATAATTTGTATGGAAAACAAAGACAGTGCATTTCTTTAGATAAAATAAGTCAATCAAGTGCATTCTGCTCTCTCCCCATTAGGCAGCATATGGAAAGTTCTCTGATGTAAATCTTTTCAGTTCATTGACTGGGAACTGTGACACCATTTGCACAGGTCCATGCTGAATGACAGCTATCTTAAACTCATTCCTCAAGTCTGGCCAAGTTCCTAGATCCTCAAATGATACACCTGACACTCCCTGCAAGTCAGTACAGAAGTATGGACCACTGCCGTATCATTCTGGTAATCCTGCCAGCACTTCTGAAGTAGAATCTTCACGTTGACAATTTCTTCCTTGTAATGGCTGTAGGTTTACAGGAGGCAGGCTGGCACTGTGTTCTATTGCAGGTAGACATTTTGCTGTATCTCTTAGCCACAGAAAAATGTTCTAACGGAACCCTCCTGTCTCTTTGCATTCTCATTCCTCTGCTTCTGAAGCTTTTGTTTTTCAAGTCTTGAGAAACATGTACACTTCAACATTTCTAACTAAGAATGAAAGTAAAGCAGAATGACTACATGTTCAGAGATCAGGTCCTTTTAACATAATGTTAGTAAAAAGCACTACACTTCAGGTACATGTTCATAGGCATACACTAGATTAACAACCACTAGGGCCCTTGTAAGCCTAGCTGTGCAACCCACAAATTTGATTTATATAGACAATATCCCAGGATGCCCTCTAAATAGCATGAAACGTGACCTATTAGGCTCTCTGGAATTGCTATTTAACCATAGCCTTCATAACAGGCTTCGTGCCCCATGAATGGAGAACAGCAACAGTCATCCCTTTGCACAAAGGTGGGCCATCTACAGACCAATAAATCTCACTAGTCTTGTATGTCAAGTCATGGAAAGAATTATCATGGAAATGATTGATATAGTAAACCATCAGACACTGGACCCAACCCAATTTGGTTTAATCAAGGGTAGGCCATGCCTACTCAACCTGGTAGACTTCATTGAGAAGGTCACCAAAGAAATGGATGAGGGCAAAATGGTTCACACGGCCTACCATGACTTGGCCAAGGCATTTCACAATACCCCAGTCAGGCATTGTTGACAAACTCAGGAGGTTAGATACAAACCCTATGTCACCCGGTGGATAGCCAACTGGCTGACAGACACGACCTAGGAAGTTAAAAGTGGGGAGTCTACCTTTACAAAGAGCCCAGTCAAAAGTGGAGTCCCTCAGGGATTAGTCCTTGGACCACTCCTTTTTGGTATTTACTTCTCTGAAGTCAAGGCCAATGTCAACAGTCTCTGGCTAACTAAATTTGCAGAGGATTGCAAATAAGGAGATGTCACTGAATCCCACACCAACACAAATGTTCACTAGGATGGGCTGACACAAACAACTGGTGTGAGAGACATGGACTAAAACTAAATGCCAAGAAATGTATAATAATATCCTTGGGAAGTCAAACACCCCTGATAACTATCATATTGATAACATACCCCTTACAGCTGACCCAGAAGTCAGGGATTTGGGGACACCCAAACATTAATCTAGACTTTGACCATCATGTGTCTGCAGTAGTGAGGAAATTCTATGTTGCATAACTTATAAAGGTATGGCATCTAGGTCTAAGGAAGTTGTTGTTTCACTGTATTCAGCATTCATCAGACTCATCATTGAGTAAAATCCCCCCTTTTGTATGTACCTAACCAGGCATATCCAACAATGGAACGTCCACAGAGGTTCCTCACTAAAAGAATACAGGGTATAAGTAAAATGTCCTTTGCAGACCACCTCAAGACCCTATCCCTGTCTGTCTCCTACAGACTGTTGAGGGGAGATCTATGCCTGGCATACAGGGCATTGTCAGACCCCACTTTGATGGAACTTCTGCATATCAGCAAACCAAACAGCATCAGAATTACCTGTTCTAAAAACTTAAACTTGCTGTGATATAAATAAGACCTGCTGGAGAGACAGGTATGTATCCCAGAGACTACCTGTCTCTGGAACAAACTCCCCATCCATGTGAAGCAGATTTCATCCCTAACCCAATTCAAGTGCAACTTGGGCAACTGCATGGAGAACATGAAATTCAAGCCTGGCTAGGCACCTGTGTCTCCAATGGACACAGGCAACCTGTAAATGGTTCATTTTCCAAGTCTCTGCTTGTAAATGATTCATCTCCCAAGCACCTGCTTACACTTATCAAGGGTACCAGAACTTGTCAGAGATTTGGGATGCATGGCTAGGCTTAAAAAAAGCCCTTGTGTTCGTTAGCCTAGTAAACGCCTATGAACATATAGGGGGTGATTTACTGTCTGCCTTTGTCCATCAGAGACATAGGTCCCAGACCAGAGGTGAATTTCCAATTACCCATCCATTGGTCCAAGTTGTGCTTAAATAGGGATAGGGAAGAACTCTACTTCACATGGATGGGGGGCCTGTTCCAGAGAATTGGAATTCTCTGAGAAGCATATCTCTCTCTCCAACATGTCCTATTTATCTCACAAGCAACATTTACATATTTTAATCTAGTAATTCTGATGCTTTTTTTTGTGGATGTGCAAAAGGTTCATCAAAACAGGGTCCAGAGATGCCTTGTATGCCAGGCAAAGATCACTTCTCAGAAGTCTGTATGATGCAGAATAAACAGACAGGGCTTTGAGGTGATCAGCACAGGACATTGCGTTTACTCCCTTTATTCTTTTTTTAAGGAAGTTTTGTGGACGTTCCAGTTGCTGCATCCATCTGGGCAGGTACATACCAAAGGGGGCATTATACACTATGATGGGTCTAATGAGGGCAGAGTACAGTGGTATGATGACATCTTTGGACCTAGATGACATGCCCTTGCTTATAAGTTGAGCAACATAGGATTTTTTTTACTATCTTGGACACATGTCAGTCGAAGGCTAGGTTACTATCTACATGAGTTCCCAGGTCCCTGTCTAGTGAATCAATTTTTAAGAGTGTTTTATTGTTGGACATAGTTACCTGGGGTGACACACTTCCCAAAAGTATTGAGTTTTAAGCCATGACTTTGGCACCAAGTGTTTGCCTGTACCCTGAAGGGTGTTGTCATCTTGGAGGCATTCAGTGACTCCTCCCAATTTATAATCTGTGAACTTGATTAGCCAGAAGCATTTGACATTGGCTTTGATATCTGGGAAGTAGATACCAAAGAGGAGTGAGCCTAGTAAAGAGGACTAGGGGACTCCACAGGTGACCAGGCTATTTATGGACATGGTCTCACCAATTCTAACCTCCTGGGTACTGTCAGTTTGCAAGCTAGCTATCCAGCATGTTATAAAGGGGTTTCTACCTAGTTCTGTAAGTTTGTGGACAATGCTCGAGTGGGGTACTGTATTAAATGCCTTAGCCAGATACAAGTAGGCAGTACACACCATTTTCTCCTCATTCTTTGCCTTAGTGTCCTTTACAAAAGGTGTCAACCAGATTCAGTAAACATGAACTTCCTTTGGCAAAGCCAGACTGGGATGGATCAAGTGTCTGGAGGTCTCCTATGTCTTTGCTGATAATTTTAATGATAATTATTTTGATGGCTGACTAATGGGTCTGTAGTTTCTAGGATCTGTTGAAGGTCCTCCCTTGTGAAGGGGTATGACTGTTACAGACCTCCACTGATGTGACAAAGTTTTAAGACAATATTTAAATAAATGACGACTCCAGGGGTCCTGATAAGTCACATTCTAGGCTATTCAGGAGGCATCCTGGGATGTTATCAGGGCCCACTGATGCCATGTTCATGGCTTTAGTGAGTGCAGCCAGTACCTGCTCCCTAGTTATACTGGTATTGTTGGGAAGATTGTTGGGGGTAAGCGAGGGGCAAAGTTTGAACTTAATTTGTCTGTTAACTGGTTCGCTATATAGCCAAGTGGAGTGAAGGTGGCACTGCTGCTGTGTGCTGGTCTTGAGGTTTCAGACACAGCTGTAGAAGGCCTTATGGTTATCTTTCTCTTGGGAGGCTATTTTAACCTAAAAGCTGGCTTTGCTTGACCTAATTAGCCCTCTTATTTACTTTTACAAGAGAGTTTCTCTTTATGGAAATTACCTTTCCTGATTTTTGCTCCTTTTGTTGCATTTCCTGTTTAATTTGGGATGCCACTGGGGTGGTTTGTTTATGGGGAAAGTTCCGGGCTTACTTCTGGTAGGTACAGCAGCTTCTATGTAGCCACTGAAATGTTTGTACAGAGTTTCTGAAAGTAATTCAGCATAGGCTGGTGTGTTCTCACAGTTGAGGGGCATTGAATTTTGACAAACCAACACTTAATAACAGGTAATTTGCATTGGAATAGTTCATGTTACTGATTTTAATGGGATAATGGACTTTATTTTGATTTTGAATGAGACACCTTTATGGTCAGACTTTACCAGGGAGGATGAGACATGGGGGGGGGGGGTGCAGCATTCTCCCATATTTGTGAGTACAACTTCTCATATACTGGAGCCTGTAGTAAGTGTATTCACTATTTGGTCAAGGGTGCTTGTATTAAACAAAGTCCAGGAATCTCTGTGCCTCTAGATTTGAAGCTGTATAGGATGCCCAATCTACAGACGGTTAAAGTCTCTCATAAGTAGGGGGTTAGTTTGGATGGTTAAGTGTCTCCAGTAGGTCCAAGTATGCATTGTTAGTTTTTTGGGACATGGAGGGTGACCTATAGCCGGCTAGGTTATGGTATGGGATTTTGCCTATGGTGATCTTCACGTGGTGGAACTCCAGCAAGTCATCATGTTTGACCATGCTAGAAGTATGGCTGTTACTGATGTGTATTTAGACATCTCCTGCTTTAGCTCCTGTCTGTGCAGCTATTAGTCTAAAAGTGTGGAATGCACTGGAACCTTCCACTGCCATGGTACTCTCTGCCACTTTAAACTGTTTCGGTAACTGTACAGATATTTTATATTCTCAAGTGTGAGGAGGGCTTGGAGGTATTTTTTTTAGGTACCTGGTATTGAAAATTAACACCTTGAGGTTCTGTTGAGTTGATTTTGCTATGTTGGAAGGTTTGTCAATTTGGCATTGCCTAAAAACGGCACTATGGAGCAGATAAAGTTTTAGCCAGTGTTCAAAAGCCTACAGGGGAAAGGTGCAGACAATCCTTGGCAAAGCAATGTGGTCTGTTGACCTTGTCCTCTCAAGATGAAACTAAAGTGACAAACGGCATTCTGAACCCTCTGTAAACGTCTCTAAACTGGATTTCCTGCATCAGCAGTCCTCTTTCTTTAAGCTAACTGTACTTACACCTTATACCAGAGAAGGTTAGAAAGAATAGTTTGGGCCCACATGTCTCAAACTCACATATTTGTATATGGGAGATCGGTGCTCCACCGCTAGACTATATTGGCTACCACTAGACAACACCCCTTTCTTTGATCTACCTGGGACAACATAATGCCTAATGAGAGTGTGTGTGACAAAGAGGTTAGCATTCGGAGCACTTATTCTGAGGATGATGGTATTTGCCAGATTACATCAATAAAAATCAGCATTACACAGAAACAGATGCAATATGACAATAGTGAATGTTACCCATCAGATTTACTTGATGGGCCCACTGAGGCAAACCCTCAGCTCTGAGGTGCGCAATACCACAAAATGTGAAATATAAACTCCAGACTAGCCAGCCAGTGTAAGTAACAAGTGTTTTAACTGTAAGTTCAAGCTGCAAACCTACCACCTGTCCCTTAACATGCTGTCTGTGTCACTTGTCTCCTCTGCTTACATAATACAATCACTAAGTATACTTCACTTTTGTGCATTACTTTTTTAGTACTTCTACAAATACCCACAAAGGAAATAACCCAAATATATGGTCTATAACCAGGTAGCATTACCATCCCCTTTAACACTACATCTTCATATGAAAGATGAATTTTACAAAATGTAAATTATTTGACTGATTTCGTCTGACTCAAACTGGTATAGCTCACTGGCACATATGATTATGACTGCAGTGCTAAGGCTTGACCACTGCTAAAAACTGCATTCAGGTTAAGCAGAAAAACTGAAGCCATCACGATAAGTCAACTAAGAGCTATACAATCCACAATGCAATGCACATCCAACAAGAAAAGTGAGGAGTTGATGCCATCTTGCACTGTAGGCAAAGAAATTAACAGAAACAAGAACTAGTAAGCAAAAGAATTGTGGTGCATACAGATTGTATACCAGAAAAAAATGGTTTAGCTTCCAAAAAAAGTTTGGGTGTTGGTGTAATAGTTAAAGTCTTCACCTCACAGATAAGAGGTACAGGGTTTGATTCTCAGCTTTGAATGGGAAATTGACTAGCCTTAAAATGGCCCACAAGACAGGTAGCCTAGTACTTGACTATGAAACTGAATGTCCTGTTAGTGAGTATGACTGTAGGCCCCAAAAGAACGGGCAACCAATACTGAACACTGTTCATAAGGACAAGCAATACAACAGGTACAACAAAAATGCATCACACAATTTCTGTTCGTTTGACATCTGTTACCATTACACTGCTGGTGGAAAAACTGAAGAGTAAAATGACCAGTAAGCAAAAAGAACTGTAATGTAGGCAATAGGCACAAATGAAGAACATTACAAAATTGTATGATGTGGTTATGTGCCATAACTGTTTCATTAACATTGTTTACTTTTGTGCCATATGCAGAAAGACTTGACAGTGACCGGAGAGCAAAAAACTCATCAACAAAGGCCCAAATCAGAGTTTTAAGTCAAACACCAAAAACTGGAAGAGAATCTCAGAATATTCTACAAGATTCTCCCCCTTTCATCATACTCAAACATGTGAAGAGGCCTAAAAGACATTGCTATTACAAGATGTCTGAACAGGTGACTAAAGTCTAAAGAATCAATGATTAGGTAGAAAGCCACAAGTTTTTATGGGAACCCATCAAACTGCAGGACAACAACAAAAAATTATGATGCAAAAGAAAAGACATTCCCAAAACTATTTCTACTTTCATCACACAAACCAGCTAAAATTCAGGAATGCAATCACATAATAATAGGTTTTGCATAACATGTACAACATCTTCATATACTTCCTCCCATCTCAACCTCTTAGCACAGAATTTTGAACAAAACCAAAATTATTGGTAGAACAAAAGTGTCAAGTCAGGGACATTCTAAAAAATTTATTTTTGCTAGAAAACCTCATTTATGACAGACATACTAGATTTATCAGGCAAATATGTGGAACTTGTATGATACTCTCACCCCTTCCCCAACCTCATAGCACAAGAACAACTCTGGACAAAAGCATAAAACCAGGTTAAGTACTATATTTTATATGAAGTTTGTTTTTAGTAGTGTCAGTCTTCAATGTTGTGCTACAAAGACACTTCTTTGTGAGGGACAGACCCATACCTCTCAATCTGTTAGAGCAGGAAATCTGGACAGAGCCATAAAAAGTGTGACAAAGGCTCAAAAATAGGGACAATTTTTGAATCTTGCTCTTACAAACTTAAAAAGTTAATAGACTAACAAGTTTTGCTTTAGCATGAATTTTCTGGAGGGTATGAAGTCTGAAACTCAAATGTCTATTATTTTCCAACTTCAGTCTTTAAGGATTTTCCAGAAAAAAAACACAATTTTAGGAAAAACAGACCAAAAATATAAGGCAAAAATCTGGACATTCTGTGAAAGCCTGTACAATTGGAAGTTATCTGTCACAGACCCAAAATGTTAGGCAAACATTCTCAAAACCCCTCCTACCCTCCCCAACCTCTTAGCATAATAAGTCTGGAAAAAGCTAAAAAAAAAAAAAACAAAGACAACATTCTCCTAGCCTGTAGCCCCCAACCAAAAACCTCTCAGTACAATTCTGGACAAACCAACAAAATAAAAATCACAGAACAAAAGCTAATATGAGGGATTTATAACACTGGTCTTATAAACTAATAAAGATGCTTGAATTACAGGTTTTGCAATGGCATGTATTGCATGAGCTCACATTTTCTTTTATGAAGGCCTGACCAAAAATACCAGGCAAGCATCTAGAACATTGTCACAGCTCCTACCCCCTCGTAACAGCACAGCACAATTCTAGATAAAGCCAAAAATAACTGCAGAGCAGTTTTAAACATTGCTACTATAAACTTAGAATACTAGAATAACATGGTTTTGCATTAGAATGCATTAAAACATCATGTGTACATTCTGCAACATTCACATTCATTACTGCTATTCTTCCAATAGCAACCTTTCAGCACAATTCTGGACAAAGCAAAAAAAGTCACAGGACAAAGACTTATCAGGGATTTAAAACACTGATCTTACAAACTTAAAAAGATGCTAAAACAGATTTTGCAGCATGCGTTGTGTGAACTCACATTTTTTAATCAAGGATACATCAAAAATACTAGGCAAACATCTGGACATTCTACTGCATTCTCACATTTCTTACCCCCCTCCCAACCTCTTAGCATAACAATTCTGGACAAACCAAAATAATCATAGTACAAAGGCATAGCATCAATGATAGATGTAAACATTGCTGTTATAAACTTATATAGATACCAGAGTAACATGTCTTGCATTAGTATGCATTAAAATAACCTAACAGGTTAGACTAAGCTACTTCCATATCCCTGCAATTTTTAATTCACAGCGAATTACATCTTACACTAAAAGGTTTGAGAAGAGAAACTGTAATATCTCTGCAGATACTCTGTATATAGCTGCACCTACAGGTTTGATAAGAGAAACTGTTAACATAGTTGTAAATATTTCTGAATATAAACTGTATTCTTTATAGACTTGAAATGTGAGACTGTAACTTGTGTTAATACAATAGGTTTGTGCATATGCTGTAAATTGCTTGCCTATCTGTAAGTTTGGAGCTTTTCTCCCCAGGCCTCTGCTGAAACTGGACATGTATCCAGTTGGACTATCCTGGTCAACAAATGTAAAATAAATAAACATCTGTATACTTTACAACTTCCTCACAGCCACTACCCCCACGCAACCTCAGCACAACAATTTTGGACAAAGTGACAAAAGCTCAAGACTCAAACACTGCTTTTATAAAATTATAAAAATCACAGAACAGGCTTTACAACACTATGAAGTACTAGAATACTCATTTTTTAGAAACGCATTCTTATGAGGAATAGACTAAAACTAATCTGGACATTAATTACCAAAGAAAAGCACCCCCACACACACAATCTCTGAGCACAAGGATTCTGGACAATGCTAGAAATAACACTGTTTCAACCACAGCCCTTCTTTACCCCTTACGCCCAATCCTCTTAGCACAAGAATTTTGCAAAAAAATTGCAATTGGGGCTATGTTTCATCAACTCCCACCCCCCCCCCCCCAAAAAAAAAAAACAGCAACTTACCTTTTCTACAGCTGGTGGAACCTGATACTTAATCATCTGCTCACTTTTCACTGTTATGGGCTGAGCCCAGCTTACTTCCACAGACAACAGACCAACCGGTTCATTTTGTTTTTGTCCTGAAAAGGACAGTTCAAAATGAAGCTCCTTGGTTTGTCCCAATAATTGCTGGAAGGTTTCCTTCCCAAGTCCTTGTCCTCAAACTGCAAGTAATCAAGAGAGCCACTGAAAATCCAATGAACAAAAACTCCTCGCTTGATAAACAAAAAGAAGGAATACATACTACACATGCCTTTTTAAAGGCAGCTGACATAGGAAGTGCTTTACAATGACCAGTTAGATCCTTATTTTGTCACTTCCTTAAAAAAAGCACAACTTACTTCCCTGGCTTCTGCAACCAACCAGGTCCTTGCTTCATTGACTTAGATCTGATTGAGTGCAGCTTTTAGCTGATGTCAGAGGAAGTAAAAACAAACAAAAAAAAAAGTACAGTTTTGTACCCTCCATAAATGTAGATGTTCGAAGATCCACATTGCTGCAGTCCTTACATATGGGGTAGTCCGCTGTCCTCGGTCGGCCCGAATATCAAAGCATTAGGCTGACGTCGGTCAAGGCGCTTAAGACTGACATCAGGACGTCAGGGTACAAATGCGCATGACCGACGTCATATCCTCAGTCTTTTCTTGCCCCAGATGTCAGAAGACCCTAAAAAGAAAGGCCAAAACCAAAAGACAGCAAAAAACAACCAACCACCCTTGCACTAATCATATGTACAATATATACAATATTCACAATATTTACAACCCAAACCACACAACCGCCTCTAACTACAGAGGGGAAGGAGGGAGGGTAAATTGGACTGCAGCAATGTGGATCTTCGAACATCTACATTTATGGAAGGTACAAAACTGTACTATGTTCTTCATCTCACATTGCTGCAGTCCTTACATATGGGTAGAATCCCAAAGCAGAGGTAAGGGAGGATGGCAAAACTATAAAGCATTAGGAGCTGCCAAAATGCCCTGTAAAATTGCCGTGGCAAAACCAGCCCTAGATTTAGAGTAAAGTGGAAGGTGGTAATGCTTAGAGAAAGTATGCACTGAACTCCAAGTAGCTGCCTCCAAAATATCTTTAGTTGCCACCCCCCTTAAAAAAGCTGTAGAAGTGGCAGTAGCCCTAGTGGAATGAGGCCTAATCCCAGCTAGAATCTCCTTACCATGATGGGAATAACAGAAAGCAATACAAAACCCAATCCACTTAGAAATAGTTTGTTTTGAAACAGGCTTGCCCTGAGAACCCAAAGCAAATGAAACAAATAACTGCTGAGACTGCCTGAACCCTTTAGTTCTGCTCAAATAATATTGCAACTGCCTGTGTATATCCAAAGTGTGCAAAATCTTTTCCCCTTTATTTTGGGGGTTTGCATAAAAAGTAGGCAAATGAATAGTTTGGTTTAAAGCCACACTAGAAACCACTTTAGGCATAAAGGAAGGATTAGTACGTAAAGATACCCTATCCTTATGGAAAATTAAGAAAGGCTCAACCGCCATAAGGGCCTGTAATTCAGAAACCCTTCTCGCAGAGGTAATGGCCAACAAAAAAGCAGTTTTCCATGATAAATATATTTCAACTCGGCAGTAGCTGCAGGCTCAAAAGGTTGTAGAGTGAGTTTCTCCAACACAAAATTGAGATCCCAAGCAGGAGTAGGAGCTCTACGTGGGGGTCTTATATTCTTTGCCCCTCTAAGGAATTGCTTAAACAAAGGATGAGAAAACAATGGTGGGTCACAGTCATAGTGAACAGAAATTGCTGCAGCATGAACCTTAATAGAGGAGAAGGACAAACCTTTGTCCAGTAACTCAGTAAGATATTGAAGAGCCACACTTAAATTAGGCTTAGAAACATCAAATTCCTTTGCTGTACTCCAAAATAAAAATCTCCTCCATTTATCTGCGTACACTTTCCTTGTACTAGGCCTTCTGGCCTCCAAAATAACATTCAAAACTTGCTGTGGAAGCTGAGACCCTCCAGGGTCTAAAACAGAATATGCCAGGCTGTTAGATGTAGAGAGTGAAGTTTGACATTGAGTAAATGACTGTTCTCCTGAGACAGCAGGTGTGGAATTGAAGGCAAAGGCCATGGAGGCACCCATATCAGACTTCTCAGTAATGGGTACCAGTGCTGTCGAGGCCAATCTGGAGCTATTAAAATCATCTTTGGCTTGTCCTGTCTGACCTTCAGAAGTACCTTTGGGAGGAGAGGCAGAGGTGGAAAGGCATACACATGAAGATTGCTCCAATTGAATGAGAGAGCATCCACTTTCCAAGCTGTGGGATGAAACCTTTTTGTGCAAAACTTTGGCAGCTGGTAGTTTAGTGGAGAAGTGAACAGATCTATGTCTGGAGTTCCCCATAACACTGTCAATTTCTGAAATACATGAGGATCCAATTTCCACTCGTGGGGATCCATAATTTGTCTGCTCAACACGTCTGCTAAGGAGTTCTGTGCTCCCGGCAGAAACCTTGCCTGAAGATTTAGCTGTAAACTGAGAGCAGTCTCCCACAAAATCATTGCTTGTCTGCATAGAGGATAAGAATCGTTCCCCCTTGCTTGTTGATGTACCACATGACAGTTGTGTTGTCTGTTAGAACCAACACCTGCCCTGGAAGAAGTAAATCCTTGAAAGCTATCAATGCAAATTGGACTGCTAACATCTCCTTCAAGTTGATATGTAGATGTTGAAGTCTGGCAGGCCACGTGTCTTGTACCCACTTTCCATTTAGATGAGCTCCCCAAGCTTTGTCTGAGGCATCTGTCGTTAGAATCTGACTCGCCTCTGGCCGGGTCACAGAGAGTCCCTTGTTTAGGTGACATTCCTGAGCCCACCACAAAAATTCCTTTTGAATGCAAGGTATTATCTGAATGACAGTGTCCATATCTTGGCAGTGCTGTGTCCATACATTTTTGAGATACCATTGTAGCTTCCTCATATGCAGTTTGGCATTGGGAAGCACCAGAATACAAGATGCCATGAACCCCAAGGCTTGAAGGACTGTCCTTGCAGTCAGCCTGGACTGATGAGACAATTGATGGAAGTAAAGAGAAAGATTCTTTTGTTTGTCCGGGGTCAAAAAGGCCATCTGGGATGCTGTATTCAGTCTCACACCCAGAAAGCACATGTCCTGAGAGGGTACTAGACTGGACTTTATTTCGTTCACAGAATACCCCAGGCATCTTAGCACTGCTATCACATACTGTAAATGATGAAGAAGTTCGTCCTTTCCTTGGGCCAGAATCAGGCAATCGTCCAAATAAGGATAAATCTGTATGCCTCTTAACCTGAAAAAGGCTATCACTGGAGCCAGAACCTTTGTGAACACTCTGGGCGCAGTAGATAAGCCAAAGGGCAATGCAGAGAACTGATAATGAGAAGTCCCAGCCCGAAAACGCAGATACTTTCTGCAACTGAGCCTGATAGGAACATGAAGGTAAGCCTCCTTGAGATCCAGAGTCACCATCCAGTGATCTTTGCCCAGCAGAGGTAAAAGCTGTTGTAACGTCAACATTTTGAACTTTGGAATGTCCAGATAAGTGTTGAGGATAGATAAATCCAAAATTGGTCTCCACGTGTTCCCCTTCTTTGGTACTAGGAACAGGCGAGAATAAAATCCTAGGCCCACTTCTGGCAGAGGGACCGGTTGTATGGCCCCTATTTGAAGTAGCAGAGAAATTTGTTTGTGAGCCTCTAGTCTTTGCTGAGGAGGAACGTCCGGCATGCCTTTGAAAGGAGGCAAGGTATGGAAATAAAACTTGTAACCTTGGTGTATGATATCCAATACCCATCTGTCTTGGGTAATCAAACTCCAATTTTCCTTGAAGAGTGCCAACCTTCCTCCCAAAGGTGCTGCCAGGCAAGAAGGATCTGGCAGCTGAAAAGGTAGGTCATTGGGCCTGTTTACGAAAGGACTGGCCCCTGCTCTCACCCGAAGATTGTGCAGGTGAACTCCCTGTTCTAGGTCTGAAGGAGCTCTGAGCTCTGCCCCTACCACGTCTAGATCTACCCCTAGACTGAGAATCATAAGAGGGATACGTCCCCCCCTTAGCAGGCCAATTCCTACTAAACTTCGGAGGCTGAACTTGCAAAAAATCTTTAACAGCCTGCATAGACTTAGCCTTGTCTTCCATTTTCTTCAAGACTGACTCCACAGGTGAACCGAACAACACATCAGACTGTAAAGGAGCATCCAAAATCCTAGTCTTAACATGGTCAGATAAATTCTGATCCCTCAGCCAGGCGTGCCTGCGAAGAACTGAACCAGTGGCAGCCACCCTAGACGAGGCCTGTACAGCATCAAAACCACATTGTAAAGAATGCTTACCCACCTGTTCAGAGACATGTACCAAATCTTGTAATTCTTTACACTCAATGCCTTCCGCCAGAGCATCTACCTTAGACTTCAATTGAGAAAGAAGATAGTTTTGATATTTCAACATGTGAAACTGGCAATTCAAAGCCCTCATAGCTAAGGTGGAAGAAGTATAGACTTTCTTTCCCCATCTATCCAAAGCTCTGGCCTCTTTATCTGGAGGAACCGGATTTTTTACAACAGAGGCCTTGACACCCTTAGGTCCCTGACTAACAGTTTCTGGGTCTGCCCTAGGACTCTTATAAAGATATTTATGAGCCTCAGGCACCCTGTAATACCTATCCGGTTTAACAGGAGCAGGAGGTAAAGAATCAGGATTAAGTGAAGCCTCTGCAAACACATCTTCCACAACATCCAGAACAGCGGGTATAGCCAAGGGCCTATGCTGGGGCAAAAGCAAAAATTCCCTAAGCCTTTTCCTGGAATCAGAGAAGTCCTGACCTTCCCACTTAAAATGTTCCCTCATGGAATGAAGAGTCTCTGAAAAGAAAAATCCTCTGGAGGAGAAGCAGAAGGAGTCGAATCATCTGCATCAGAATCAGAATAAGGAGAGTACTCCTGCAAGTCTTCAGCCGAAGACTCTGAAACATCCGAAGCCTGCTCAAAACTCCCCAACTCTTGCTCCACCCTAGGCCTCTTATCAGGAGGGGGCAAAGAACCTCTAATCAAAGTAATTAAATCTTCTGCCATTTTAAGCATGTGCTTCTTGGGCACAGACCCTGCTGAACTAGGAGTGACACCAACAGAAGCTAAACCTGGCCTGCCTCTAGGAGAAGCCTTGGAAACAGAAGGAGAGGGCCTAACCACCCTAGGAAGGGAGGGGAGTACAGTAACCTGAGAAGCCCCTTCAGCCTGACCTGCCTCCTGAGAGGCCACATCCTGCAATATCAAAGTCTCCCCCTGGGACTCCAGAGAAGCCTCCGTCGGAACCACCGGTTCCACTGACGCCTCTAAAGAACCGGCGTCCGGTACGGACGACTCTTCTTGCCTGGGTTTAGCTGCTTTGTCTTTGCGCTTCTTGAAGCGGCGCCGGAGAATTCGACGGCATATTATAATTGCACCGCTTCCCGAAGACCAACCTAGCACAATCTAACCTCCGCTTAATAGTGCGCTTATTGAACCTAGCACAAAAGCGACACCCAACAGCGTCGTGCTCAGGCCCCAAACAAGGAATACACAAAGAATGATAATCCCTATGCGGTATCTGCTTCCCACAAGAAATACAGTTATTCACTTTTTCTGACATCCGGTAAACCACTGAGGCAAGAAAAACTAAAATATTCCCAACGGGTACTTAGCCAACTTTGACTCGGTCTGAAACTCCGAATTCGAAAAATTTCAGAACGCCGAACGGCACTTGCAACGCTGCTTCTGCATCGGACCATGCGGCAAAAAAGACTGAGGATATGACGTCGGTCATGCGCATTTGTACCCTGACGTCCTGATGTCAGTCTTAAGCGCCTTGACCGACGTCAGCCTAATGCTTTGATATTCGGGCCGACCGAGGACAGCGGACTACCCCATATGTAAGGACTGCAGCAATGTGAGATGAAGAACATGTTAAATGTTTTGGTGCAAACAGCCCTGACTGCCAGAGCCAGGCAAAGAAGGAAAAACCCACGGCTGCCTGCGAGCTGGTTGGCTGTTGCCAGTGGGGACCCTTGTAAGCAGAGAGATAAGGTAGCCATTTGAAATGTCGGGATCTGCTAGAGAGTGTCCTCCTGAAATGTAGAGACTGAATGAATGAAAGGACTTGCATATACTAAGCCCGAGATGCCATTTCTTAGAATATTCCCTTTTTTCCCAAGGTAGAGTTGGTATATATAAGTTTGGAGAGTGTGGGGGCTTTCCCCCCTGCATTCGGCAGTGGAAGGGGGCAAGCTCCCCTTCAAAAAGAAGTTTTAAACAGGAGTGAATTTCAAAATTCACTCCTCTGGATTTTCGGTCCCTTTTTTCAGTTTTTAGGCCCTCGGCATTTCAAGTGCCTACATTTTAATAGGGAACTGGGAGATAATTGGGGGCCCCCCCTGGGGCCAAGGGTTCAGCATGTGCCTAACTATGCAATCCACATCCATTTCACTCACTAGAGTGCTTTGTCCTATCATGAACAGCTCTGCAACTACCTGTAATGTCTAATCCACAACCATTCCACCCACAGTGCTTCCTTCTATCCTGAACAGCTGTTACTTCTTGTAGCATGTCTAATCCACATCCATTCCACCTACCTCAGTCCATCATCCCATCATCAGCAGCTCTGCTGCTTACTGTAACAAGTCAAATCCACATCAATTTCACTCACCACAGTGCCTTGTCCTATCAAGAAATAACTCTGCTACTTCCTGTAATGACTAATCCAAATCCATTCCGCCCACCATAGTGTTTCTATTATGAGCAGCTGATCTACTTTCTGTAACAAGTCTAATCCACATCCACTCCACCCATCAGTGTCTCATCCTATCAAGAGTAGATCTGCCACTTTCTGTAACATAACTTGAAAAAACAATTCCAGGTGTCTATCCAATGACCACAAGAAGCAAGTTAGTTTTTTAGCGCTTTCATTCACTCATTTAATACGTGAACTTCATCAGAAAAACCAACACTCTTGTCCATACTCCCTTTTAAACTAGATTTACAGGAAATGATATCAAACAATTAAAATTTTCCAATAATTAAATAATTAATTAGAACTTGTAAAAAAATTTTTTACATATAAAAAATAAATCACAATTATTACTTCACATATAATGTAAATGCATAGAATGTAATCACTTATATCTAAATTTATACTAGTATTACCTGTTTAATAAAAGAACCCACGGTGGTGGTGCTGCGGTAGCGTTGTCACCTCACAGTAAGATGCTGTCCGGTTCGATTCTCAGCTAGAGCGTTTTCTGCGTGGAGACATGCGTGAATGGGCGTACCTTCGTTGAAGGTTGTGCATCAGGCCTGGCAAGCCGGTACGTAAAAATCAACTGCCAATCATTAGCGGACCGGAGTTCCGCTGTGGCAACCCCTAACCGGGAAAAGCTGAAAGACACAAACAAACAAATTACCTGTTTAATAAAAAGCATTTTAAATTAATAGACTCGTTTAATCCTGGTAACTTGTCAGCCCCTAGGCTTAATTGCCATAGTGTTTCTTTACATTCCAAAATGTTGTTTAAATCCCCTCCAAACATCACCTCATCTACCTTTTCTACCATAGAAAATTCAAATTTCTTAAATTCTGGACATAATGCAGCATGTTTGGCCAAAGAATTCATCTTATCTTTATTTTTAATGGCCAAATTGTGCTCATATATCCTACGTTTTAAGGCCCTTTTTGTCTTTCCTATATAGTAGTGATCACATGACACAGCAAGCAATATACACTACAATTTCAGTGTTGCAGTTGAAATACTCTTTAGCCCATAGTGTAATTTTAATGCTTTAAAGTCACAAAGGAGCTGTTACAAATTTTTCTACATTGTTAACAATTTTTACAAGCATAGGTACCCCTTTTATTACTAACTATCCTAGTACCAACAGTGTGTTTCTTGTTATCAAATTCTAACTTAGATTTTATATTCCAAACCTTTTTGTAAGTAAATTTAGGTGTATTACCTATTTTAGCAATTAATTATTTGTTACCCAACAAAACTTTCCAGTTATTTTCTATAATGTCCCTTACAAACCACATCTCGTTGACTATAGGTATTGGAAAAGCAATGTAATAATTATTCTTGGCATTGGAAGTCTTTAAAACAGGACTTATACAAATGTCTTTGGACAAGAGAATAGGTTTTGCTACTCCTTGCCTCAGTTCTATAACTTCCTGTTCTATCTTTCTTATTCACACTATATCATACCCTCTGTGAAGGAATAATGATCTCAAAAACAAAATTTCATTTAAAAAAGTATTGTCATCTGTTGTAAGTCTACTCAAACAAATTATTTGACCTTTAACAACTCCCTTTTTCATGTGTTGTGGATGTAGGCTATCCTGATGTAAATATTGATTTGCAAACACATCTTTCCTATATATTTTACTGATGAATGTACTGTTTTCTCTGTCTATACTTAATTGTACATCCAAAAATGAAATACATTCACCAAATCCACTAATTTTAAATTCTAAAAAATTTGTGGTGTTGTTCATGTCTTTTACCATGTCTGCAAAATCCTCATAGGTACCTGTCCACAAAAAGAATAAATTGTCAATAAATCTGTAGTAAGTTTGTACTTTACTGTAACTATTGTGTTTCAAAAGAAATTTCAACTCCCAATTCGCCATTACTTGGCTGGATTATGTCTTAAATCCAGTGGTACAGAAATCAAGATTTTACTTAAGGGACTCCTGGCATCTTTTGGAGCAGTTACGTTGTTTGAATATATCATTAGAATCTACTAATTTTGGTACCTTAAATGTTAGGTCTTTATATACATCAATTAATCAAGAAGGGTTAGAGTACCTCAGAGAATATCTGAATGAAAACACAGAATTTTCTAATATCAAAATAAACACTATTTGTAGTTTAATGGAACTTGTTCTAGATAACAATTTCTTTAAATTCAACAAAACATTTATCAACAAACTTCAGGTGTAGCAATGGGGGCAAGGGTAGCTCCAGCCTTTGCAAACCTAGTAATGGCGAATTGGGAGTTGAAATTTCTTTTAAAACACAATAGTTACAGTAAAGTACAAACTTACTACAGATTTATTGACTATTTATTCTTTTTCTGGACAGGTACCTATGAGGAATTTGCAAACATGGTAAAAGACATGAACACCACAAATTTTTTAGAATTTAAAATTAGTGGATTTGGTGAATGTATTTCATTTTTGGATGTACAATTAAGTATAGACGGAGAAAACAGTACATTCATCAGTAAAATATATATGAAAGAAGTGTTTGCAAATCAATATTTACATCGGGATAGCCTACATCCACAACACATGAAAAAGGGAGTCGTCAAAGGTCAAATAATTTGTTTGAGTAGACATACAACAGATGACAATACTTTTTTAAATGAAATTTTGTTTTTGAGATCATTATTCCTTCACAGAGAGTATGATATAGAGTGGATAAGAAAGATAGAACAGGAAGTTATAGAATTGAGGCAAGGAGTTGCAAAACCTATTCTCTTGTCCAAAGACATTTGTATAAGTCCTGTTTTAAAGACTTCCAATGCCAAGAATAATTATTACATTGCTTTTCCAGTACCTATATTCAATGAGATGTGGTTTGTAAGGGACATTATAGAAAATAACTGTAAAGTTTTGTTGGGTAACAAAGAATTAATTGCTAAAATAGGTAATACACCTAAATTTACTTACAAAAAGGTTTTGAATATAAAATCTAAGTTAGAATTTGATGACAAGAAACACACTGTTGGTACTAGGATAGTTAGTAATAAAAGGGGTACCTATGCTTGTAAAAATTGTAAACAATGTAGATACATTAGTAACAGCTCCTCTGTGACTTTAAAGCATTTAAATTACACTATGGGCTAAAGACTATTTCAACTGCAACACTGACTTTGTAGTGTATATTGCTTGCTGTGTGTCATGTGATCACTACTATATAGGAAAGACAAAAAGGGCCTTAAAATGTAGGATATATGAGCACAATTTGGCCATTAAAAATTAAGATAAGATGAATTCTTTGTCCAGACATGCTGCATTATGTCCAGAATTTAAGAAATTTGAATTTTCTGTGGTAGAAAAGGTAGAAGAGATTATGTTTGGAGGGGATTTAAACATTTTGGAATGTAAAGAAACACTATGGCAATTAAGCCTAGGGGCTGACAAGTTACCAGGATTAAAACGAGTCTATTAATTTAAAATGCTTTTTATTAAACAGGTAATACTAGTATAAATTTAGATATAAGTGATTACATTCTATGCATTTACATTATATGTGAAGTAATAATTGTGATGTATTTTTGATATTTTTATACGTAAAACATTTTTTACAAGTTCTAATTAATTATTTAATTATTGGAAAATTTTAATTGTTTGATGTCATTTCCTGTAAATCTAGTTTAAAAGGGAGTATGGGCAAGAGTGTTGTTTTTTCTGATGAAGTTCACGTATTAAATGAGTGAATGAAAGCGCTAAAAAACTAACTTGCTTCTTGTGGTCATTGGATAGACACCTGGAATTGGTTTTTCAAGTTTAGTTTGGTTTGAGTTTAGTTCGTTTTCACTTTCTGTAACATGTCTAATCCACATCCATTCCACCCATCACAGTGCCTCATCCTATCAAGAGCGGTTCTGCTAGCTCCTGTAACGTGTCCAGTCCACATCCATTTCACCCACCACAGTGCATCATCCTATCAAGAGCAGTTCTGCTAGTGCCTGTAATGTGCCCAATCCACATCCATTCCACCCACCCCAGTGCCTCATCCTATTATGAGCAGTTCTGCTAGTTCTTGTAGTGTGTCAAATCCACATCCATTCCATCCACCACAGTGTCTCATCCAATCATGAGCAGATCTGGTACTTCCTGTAACAAATCTAATCTACATCCATTACACCCACGACAGTGTCTCATCCTATCACGAGCAGTTCTGCTAGTAGATAATTATATTATGATAACTACGGATATGAAGGATTTGTTTTTAGTTATTCCTCACAATGTTGGTATGAAGTGGTTTTATGAAGCCCTGGCTACACATAAGGAATTGCCTAATGTCGATATAAAAATTATAGGTGAATGTATGAACAATATCCTTAGAAATAATTTTCCATTTTTTGAAGGAGAATGTTACCACCAGATTAAAGGTATAAACACAGGAATATCATCAGTCCCAGCATTTGCTAATATTACTATGTGGCGGTGAAAACATATGTACATTTTTGAATGTCCTTATTAATTTCCTTGTATTTACTACTGAAACAGCTACAGAGATTAAAAATTTGTTGGATGTTGAAATTTTTAATAAAACATTACATATGTTTGAATCAAATATTTTCAGAAAGGATACTTTTTCCAATAATTATTTATCCTTTATTTGTAATCACCCAATGTGGCAGAAGGATTAGTTAAAGGGCAATTAGTTTGATGCATAAAATTTCTCAAGATGAAAAGTCTGAGGTGGAATATAAGCCGATTTAGATATTTAAAGAGAGAGGTTATCCAGAAACTTTTTTATTAGAGGTGACAAATGAAAAAAAGAAATGCAGAGTATGTCCCTTTACTGAGATGTAATGGGAATGTTTTGCTTATAAGAAGGGATCAAGGTGATAGGAAGAACTATAGTAAAGCAATGGGTTTACTCTTTGGTGAATGTGTGTCTGAAATAAAAACAGCAATGCCCAGGAATTGGGTGTCCATTTTTACCTTCACAGCTTTACTACAGATAATGGATAATGAACACGTTTTTGTTTTTAAAAAAAGGAAAAATATAAAATCACTTCTGGAAACAGAATGTTATGGTTTTAACAAGGGAAACATGCGTAAATGCAGTAGATGTTCCCAATGTCGTTTTATTTTGGATGGGGTTAATGTGATACCCCTTCCTATCCTTCTGCTACAGTCTGATGTTTTACCTGCATAGCTTTTTATGTAGGTAAGACCGAACGTGCATTAAGGACTAGAATATATCAACACGTTTATGCCATTATGAAGGGTGACACTGCTAATGCTTTATATATGCTTTCTCAAATAAACAATTCTTTCACAAAATTTATTTTTTTGTATTGGAAAAAATTACTGATC
Source organism: Protopterus annectens (assembly GCF_019279795.1). NCBI lineage: Eukaryota > Metazoa > Chordata > Ceratodontiformes > Protopteridae > Protopterus > Protopterus annectens. The sequence goes on from NC_056750.1 coordinate 631,750,413, forward strand.
CTCAGAAAGGCATAACTAGAATACTAAACTGGAGGCTAGGGAATATTTTGGGCAGATTTTGCTGAAAGCAACTAAGTACCCAGGGTTAAATTAATTTGTTTCTAATAGCAACATTTTAGCTATTAAACTGCTACATTATTAAAATGTACCTAATCAATGAATTTGTTTTTATTACTATTTTTGTGATAAATGTTAACAATACATATTTTAATGTGCTTGATTTTTAGGGTTGTAATATACTGATAATTTTATTATTATTATTTAAGAGTTAAACAAGAAACTGATGTGCCGTGTGACTTGTTAGGGTGGTGTAGTTGTTGTGTTATACTATTTAAAGACTGTTTTATTATGTGTTTGTTCTGATGAAGTTTCATTTGAGAAACCTAATTAAAGTTTTTATTTTTCACATGCATTTTTCCTGTGTTTTTTCTCTATACTTAAAAAGAGAAGTGTTAAAATTTTGTGTGTGTGTGTTTTGTTAATGATTGCCAGGTTTTGGCAGTTTTAAACTGGGACTGTCACCGTTATGTCAATATTCATCTGAGACCAATGTGTGCTAATTTGGAAACTTGTGAGCTTGTGTAGTTTCTATACATCATTTAAGAGAGTGTGTGGGTTTAGGAGGCTTATTTCTATGCAAAAAGGAGTTGCTCTATTTTTTTAGTAAAAAATAATAGGTGCTTTAGGTTGCAACACTATTTTTGCTATGTCAGTAATTACCCAAGACTGAGGTAGACTGATTTGGGGACTTGTACCCTTCCTCAATGGTACGTGACAATATACTTGGTATATAACCATGGGAATGTGGACAGAAGCTATACAAGGGGGTGCAAAGTAGCTTGCTGCACTGAAAAACTACTTGCTCACTCTTTGTGTAGTGATGTGAAAGCTAGGCACAGTGGTAGTAGATATGATAGCTGTACCACTGGTCTTTTTATTTTATTTATTTTTTTCTTTTAATTTTCCTAGTCTTTTTATTTTACTTATTTGTAGACTATAATGGTTTGTGATTGTGTTCCTCTTCATCTCTTGGAGGGAAATCAGGTACCTAAATCTCCAGAGACTTGTTGTCGGTTAAGTTGTAGTGACAGCTATAGGGAATGCAGGGGGTTGTGGGTTCAATCCCCTGACAAGGGTGAGAGTTTTCCTTTCCTGTTGAGTTGTTAATGGAATACTGGTTCCTGGTTTGTTTTGCAATGGACACAGCAAAGAATACCCATGAGTCTTGTATGAGCAAAAGAATGTACAGGGAAAAAACATCATGCTTTTTCTGAACAAAAATCTTTAGCATGTGCTGAGTAATATGCTGTAAGAACTCCTAAAAAGTATAGTGTGGTGTCACCCAAACATCAGATGCTGTGCACAGAAGAAGCAGATTAGCACAGAAAAGCCAAAATGTGGAGACAGATAAGTCATGCTTTTTACATGTGACAAAGCAGATATAATTTTATAGAAAAGACAATAAATTTTGGGGTAAGGTAGTTGCCCATTAAAACAGAGAAAAAGCTAGAAAGATGGTCAGAATAACCAAATCTCTTTCATGACAAAATATCCAATTTATTCAGAAAAGGAGATAACATTTTAAGAAATGAAATGATACAAACAACAAAGTGGGGAATAAAATATTAATAATTCATTGCAGGGAGGGCTTAATGGGAAATTTATTCCTACCTGACAGGTTTTGATTCTAAGTGCTTATATCTGGTATTTATGCAGTTTTACAGCAAATACTTAAATATCTCTAAACCACAGTGGCTTGATTCAATATCTCTTCAGATCAATGTGCATTACTAAGTATTTCCACATTTGCTATGACAGTTCCTATACTTTTTGGCTACCACTTGCACATACCTCTCAACCACTGCTGTAAGAATTATAGACAAAGCCAAAAATAATGGGGGGGGGGCAAAAGCCCAGAATCAGGGATGGAATTCAAATACTGCTCTTATAAATGCAGACAAATGCTAGAATAACAGATTTTGCACTAGCATGTTGTTTCTGAAAAATATGAAGTCTGAAACTCAAACATCTGTCATTATTTAGTGACTCCAGTCATCAGTGATTTATTAGAAAAACACAAATATATGAGGACCAGACCAAAACTATGAGGTAAAAATCTGAAAATTCTGGAGAGTTGAGAGATGTGCACTTGCAGAACAGGAAAGATAATGTGGAGCCAGGGGCAAGTGGTCCTTAAGAATTTACCACTGCAAAACTCAGGAAAGTCATAGAACTAAATGGAATTCACTACTGATAAATAAAAAAAGTTAATTTTTCACTGCCTCATTGACAGCCTGTTCAACAACTCACTTGTACCAAGCATGATCGCTGTAGATTAAAGATGGATTAGTATAGACAAACTACAAAGTAGCTGTTGAAGAGGAGTTTATTAGCTATCAAAATGAGGAAAAATCAGTACACATACTAAGCTGTAGCTAGACAAAAAAATGTCACAGATAGTGTAGGCTAAAAGATAAGAAATGCAATATGAACACAGGCAAGCAAAAATAGGTAAAATAGCCTGATGCAGTGTATGTGGGCTGCCCTGGCTTTGTGGCACTGTGTACAAAAAAGGCTGACTAAAAGTCTAAATTCCTTAGATAACATTCTGAATGGTGAACTGCATTTCGACATACTGGCAGTTATTATATAGGATTAAGACTGAGATGTTAATGAACTGCTTCTGATGGTGCAGAGTTTGATTCCCTCAGCTATCATTTGCCTACTGTGTGACTTTGAGTAAGTCACTTACAGTGCTTTAGGGCAACTGAGAAACTGGGCTAGGGCTAGGCTCATGAATGGTCTCCTGGACTGCATGCCTAGTAATTATCCATGAATCTATGAAATGCAGACTTACAAGTAAAGAAACCACAGAAGATATTCTTTTGTGACCTAATATAAACAGCCATTTAGTCAACCATTGATCAGCCGTTGCTGTACCTCATATTAGTATGGAAAGCATGTTGAAAGAAAAAGGACAGTATATTATTTCAGACCTAAATAGTCTTAGTCATGGGATTTTGAGCAATGGGTGGGACATATTACACTTTTATAGCAAAACATAAGAAAGCAACATACTCCACATGCTCCAGCGATATAAACCTTGTCATCACAATGAACAAAACATGCTGGAGGGATAGGTTCCTGACCCAGAGACTCCCCATACTCTGGAATAGACTGCCCATAAATGTCAAGCAAAGCGCCTCCTTGGCCCTCTTCAAAAGGAACCTTGATGATTGGATGTGAAATAGGAAATTCACCCCAGGGATCATGTCAGTCGCCTTACTAGACAGGGGTCCAGGGAAGTAAATATTGCGGGAAGAAATATCCAGGGAATTGTTATGGCTAGGCTTGTATAGGCCCTAGGGCTGATAGCCTAGTACCAACCTATGAACCTATACTCACTAACTGTTCTGTGAAATACTGAAGTACACATGTAAAATGTTTCTTTTGAAATTATAAACTTTGCCCACCAGAGGGTGCATAAAATGGAAGTGGCTGTAACGTATTTTTCTTTTTGTTTTTCCTTTAATGTTTGAAAAGTCTGTATATTATTGCATATTCTTCCTGATGTGTACAGTTTGCCATGCTTTAAAGTTAGCACTCCTCCTTATTAGAATAATATACCCCAGTGGCGAAGTTACTAAATCTAGCACGCCAACTCGTGTACCTAGAGGATTAACATCTGTAGGGTTATTGCATATGGAATAGTCTCAGCATAGTTTGTTTCCCTTTATACTACACAGCTCTCTTATTTATTATTCCTTCTTTAGTATTGTGTTCCATTTATCACTTTCTACTTTGGATTGTAAGCAATGGTGTTTAAATTATGCATTGCATTCTGTTGCTGAAATCAATTATAAATACACATTGCTTTTAGAAAAGGTGATGATTTATGTATTATATAATTTGATTCAGAACAGCAAAATTGTCCACAAACTATTTAACCTGTAATATTGTATGTGTATCATAGTAATAGAGCACAAGAAAATGTTCAAATATATTTAAACCAATTTTACCCATTATTTTCCACTTCTGTAATGTTACGTAAAATGTAATTCTTACTACCTGGGGACTGTTTTCCTTTCTCCAAGCTGCTCCCAGTGGATGTTATTCCTGGCCTTGTGTCATTACTTGACACTGGTGTTCCTTTTAGAAGGACATTTATTTATTACAATTAAAATGAAAAGAGGCAAATAGTGCCAACAAAACCAGTAACAATCAAAAAATCCTAGGCACTATGAGAACAAGCAACCAAAGATGACTTAACAGGATAAAAACAGCCTTTAATGTAATGATCTGCACACACTTCTCTCTCTGCGTTTTTGTCTTAATTTAACGGACTTCATCAGATACAATAAAAACTTGCAGTACCAAATTTATATCCACTACAAAATTCCATTATCAATCACTTTACATCAAATGACCCAAACCTTAATGAATGCAATCTGAATACACCGTATTCTAAGGCATTTTATAAACTAATGCACTTATATATTAATTCTGTATTATACCTAAATAATAGTCCTAAAAAGTAATATATATATATATAAACATACAATCTTTTAAAAACTTTTTTTAAAAAACTTTTAAAAAACAATTGTACCTAATAAAACCTCATACTAAACCTACAAAAGCAAAGCTAATCAAATCTGAAGCTCCATCTAGTGGTATTCTTCAAAAATGCATAAACATTTTACTTAGTCTTCTTTCAGCTTTTCCTGGTTAGGGGCCGCCACAGCGGAACTCCGGTCCGCTAATGATTGGCAGTAGATTGTTACGGTGCCGAGTTGCCAGCCCGATGCCCAACCTTCAATGAAGGCATGCCCATTTTACGCATGTCTTTCGAATGCCACTCGACCAAGGAGTACAGGCAGACTCCACACAGAAGGCTCTCCAGCTGAGAATCAAATGGGAGAATCTCTTGCTGTGAGGCGACAACGCTACCGCTGCACCACTGCAGCTTATAAATGATAACATTTTACTACAGATTTAAGAAAGACATTACAGATTGCATTCATTAAGGTTTGGGTCATCTGATGTAAAGTGACTGAAAACGTTTTATGATTGGTTAAAGTAATTTTGTAGTGGATATAAATTTGGTACTGTGAGATTTTATCGTATCTGATGAAGGCCGTTAAATTAAGACGAAAACGCAGACAGAAGTGTGTGTAGAGCACTAATTACTACATTTATTTATTATTTATTGGCATTTGTTTACCAGAAAAGTCCACTGGGCCAAGAAGAACCCATTTCAATGGAGACCCAAGGAGAAAAGCTCCCCAAAGGCAGTTAGTATAAAAATTACATATTATTGGAACAGTTTGTATTAACAAGAAGCATAGTCATAATAGGCATTATAGATACAATAAAGTACACTATGAAAATGTAGGTGGTACAGAGAAATAATGTAAAAACACAAGGCGCTGTAGTAAATCCAAGGTGCATACTCTAGTACACTCTGATGTGAGTGCACACTCTAGAGTACACTCTATTGTGAGTGTAGAAATGATTAATATAGATACAATTAGAATAACTATCTAAAGGGATATGTATTAGTAGTAGAGAGAGATTAGTACTAGGAGTGAAGAGTGTGAAGAAGTAATAGGAGCAAAGTTTGTGAAGGACGGAAGTAGAGAAAAAAGGTGATATGCTGTAGGGAAGAGGAGAGGGGTCCTAGGAAGATGGAAGTTAGAGCATCATGCTGGTTCGGAGCTGTTTTGGAGGATATGTTACTGGTATTCCTAATAGCTAATGGGAGTGTGTTCCATAGTTTGGCAACAGAGAAGGAGTGCAGCATTTGACCTGCTGGGAGTTTTGGTTTGTCAACTTGCAGGAGAAATTGTTTTTCAGATCTGAGTGATCTATTTGGGTGGTAGTAAGTTAGGACTAGAGATAGGGCTGGGCAATGTGATGGACTGTAAATAATTTTATGTGCTATGGTTAACTGCAGGTATGTTAGGTGATGTGGGAGTTTAAGTCAACTGAGTAATTGTAAGGAAGAGCAGTGATGTATTTGGCATTGGTTGCAAATTTGGCGACTTTATTGCAACAGGACTCTAGCTTATTTTTTAAGGATAACTGGATATTGGTGAGGAGTGGGGCACCATATAAAATAATGAGGGGAGGAGGAAGGTATTGGCAAAAGTTTGTTTGGAAGAGCAGCTAAGATTTTTATGTCTATAGAGGGATCCTAGTTTTTGGTGTGTCTTTGATACAGGTATGGATATGGAGATCAAAAGTAAGGTTTTCATCTAAGATGACTCCAAGTAGTTTTGTATGAGGTACTACTTCTATGGTCTTGTTTTGAGAGTATTTAATGAATTCTGTCTTGTTTATGGAGATACTTTTCCTGGAGATGAATAACAGCAGTTTGTTTTTTAGAGAAAGGTGGTTATTTGTCATCCATGTTTCGGTGGAGTTGAAAGCATTCTGGGTAATATGCAGGAGTTCGGTAATAGAGTTAGCAGAGCAAATTATGGTAGATTCATCTGCATATTGAACTACTGTACCATTAATAAGACTGGAGTGGAAGTCATTGATAAAAATACTAGAGAGCAGGGGGCCTAACATAGAACCTTGTGGGACACCTGTGGATGTTTCAAGGAAAGGAGAGAAAGCGTTTTGCCATTTAGTAGATTGTTGTCTGTTATTTATGTAGCTGGTGAACCAATCTAAGGTCAAAGGGGAAATACCTAGATCTGAGAGTTTGTTGAGTAGCAGAGTGGGAAATGGTATCAAAGGCTTTAGAAAGGTCAAGAAATAGTGCAGATACTATTTTGCCAGTATCTTGAGCTTGATTGACTGCATCCAAGAATGATATAAGTGAGGTAGTCATACAGTGGCCTGGCCTGAAACCATGCTGAGTGGGGGAAAGAAGCTGGTTTTGAAGTAGATAGCTGAGAAGTTGTTTATGGATGCATTTCTCCAAGATTCTAGAAAGGGGGGGAGGGTGAGAATAGCAACAGATCTAAAGTTTGAAATATCTGTGTTTTTGCCACCTTTGTGGAGGGGTAGAATGAAAGATTTTTCCAGATAGTATCTACATAGGCCTCTTGGATAGATCTGTTGATGAGTATGCTGACTGGATAAGCAATGGCTTTTGCAGACATCTGAAGGTATTCTGGGGGTAGGTTGTCGAAAACGTTAGAGCATGGTTTCAGTTTAATAAACAATTTTTTCATAACAGCGATGGGCATAGGAGAGAAGGAAAAGGTGGAGGGAATAGTATTTTGTCAGTTGGGCTTTGGTGGAGGGAGTTACTGTCACTATTGATTTGGGAAAGGACATTCTTTTAATAGTATCCAGGATTGGTGATGCTGACAGCTGGGCTACACTGTGCAACTGCTATCACTAAACCTTTCCCATCTGTTACCTTAACAATGCCAAGCTCTGCAGAATCTTTCCACACAACCTTAGGGTCCTGCATAGTTAAATGAGGGAAAAACAGTAGCTTACATTTTAAACTGTTCTTGCTTTACCTCACTGACTGTTACTCAGTGCATACATGGTCTAGCTAAGCATAATTTCAGCACATAATCTATAATAATGAAGACAAACCATTAGCAACATATCCATAAATTAAGGTTACATTGTTCTGAGGGATGCATACTAAATTAAGCATAACCACTTTTTTAATGTTTTAGTGCATACTTCACAGTGCAATAGACAAAAATTCATGTTGTATGCTATTTAATACTATCTCAAAGATGTTATGTATTTATCTGATTTAATGCTTCTAGGACTTTTCTCTCTGATTTCTCTGAAATGAGGAATTCCCAACTGGACATCCATGATTAATAAATGTAAACAAACAACCAAGGAGCCAGATTCAGAAAGTAAAGGAGGACTTCTCAGCTGGATACCCCTAGTCAACGGGTGTAGACTAATGTAAGAAGCCTGACTCTAAAAACAGGTAAACGTGTTTAACAACCTCACTGATCTCCTCCACCTTCAATCAGTAAACCTGAAAGATTCAGAAGGAGGGATCCACAAGGAACTCTCATAATTAGCGATTTAAATTTTTGTTGCCAAGTTGCAAGGTGGCTTAGTGAAGCCACTGGTTGCTCAGCAACACACTATCCCTAGCAATATGCTGTTTAGCTGGGAATGTGGAAGTAAGCTCTGGAAATGGTCAGGCATATGTAAACCAAAAATATAATTCTTGAAAATAATGATCATCTGAAGAATTCACAGTCTAGCTACAGTAACATGTCACTGTTTATTTGACTGTCATTTTTGCACAAGACGTTTTGTGGTTTGCAAAAATCATCGATGTATACTGCTGAGCTACATGGCTGATTTCCTTCTGGTTCATTGTTGTAGATCACACTTACTGAATCATACAGACGTCCACAAGCTGTTTACACTCAATAGATCTTAGTTTCTGAGTTGCAAGCCACCATTTGTGGTTCTACTAAGCTACAACTCTACCTTGCCTTTATGTGGATTTTTATTTCTGATGTGGGCCCTAGCAGCCTTTCCTGGTCATCCCATTTTCATACTCAATGGACATTTGCACAGCATGTTTATTGCACTGAATGTTTAACTCAGGGATCTCAAAACTTAAATAACCACAACAGTTGCATGTTTACTAGTATCCTCAGCTAAGGGCCACAAGTTCCAAAACAAAAAGTAATTTAGTGAGTGCAACTAGGAATGAAGTACATCATCTTTTCTCATTCAGCATTATGTCAGTTTATGGATCATTTGAGGCCTGCAGACTCTGAACTTGAGATCCTTGGTTTAAATGATTTTGCCAGGTTCTAGACCTCAGTTTTAAAAAAAATGGCTACAAAAAACAGGGCTCTATCACTCATCCTACAAAAAAAAACATTTTAGTGCGAGAAATAAAATGTCTAGCATATTTTAAGAGGGCTATCCACTCTTGACAATCCAGTTACAGTATAATAACACTACCCATCTCTTTCCGACTGAGTCCCTGATTGGTTAAGAGCTATGCCCTCCCCAACATTCATTACCACAAACTGTAGTGGGGGTCTATAATGCCAATGGCTTTCCAAAGTTTCCTCCTACAATGTCTCCCTTGATACAAACAATGTTCAGTTCCTCCCAGCAAGAAAAGATTCTTAACAGCTACAGAATGATTCTATTTTCCTCAGCCAGCCCACAAAGTACTCTTCTGAACCTGAGCAACTGTCTATGCAGTGACGAATCCACATTTTCTGTGAGGGGAGCACCCTAGAATCATGGTTCTTATTATAAAGGCTTGTTTGGTTACAGATCAACAATCAATGAATGTAGCAAAATCAGCAAAAATTGTCTTTAATCCCATAATGCTTCAACACACTAAATAGCGCTCCAGTGTCTTAATCCATGAACAACTATATGGAGTAGAATGTCACACCACAAGCAACCTATACATATTTTTGCATTCCAGAGCATTTTCTGAAAAATAAACTTAAACTCATAAGATAAACAAGAGTAAATATTGTGTGAACAAAAGACTCTATTAAACTGTATAGACTGCAATGGTATCAGTAAGAAGTATTCTTTACAGTGATAATAGTGCATTTTCTAGTCTTTCCATAAATTCTATAATGCATTATAATGCACACAAATCCAGAATTATATTTTTGCCAAACTTTCACAAATTGTCATATCCTGGAAACTGTACAACCTACACATGTTGTTAGAGCACTTTGGATAACCAGACAAAAGCAAGAAATTTCTCTCTGATTGCACATTCATTGTGATATTTGCATATATGAAACATATGCTTAATTGTATAATTATCAATATAAATTACACTAAGTACCTCTCCACATGTGCAACTTGCAAATATCAAACACAGTTTTCTTCAAAAACAACTATGGTTTCAACTGATGCCATGAAATAGTTTATAAGCCACTTATTTTTGAAGTATAAAGTACATACGGAAATGTTGTTTATTTTAATAATTAATATTAAAGTGTAGTGTATAGTGTAGCTACAATGAATTTTCTTATCTCCCACTATGGAATTTCATATAGTATCCTTCAATAGCATGTCAGTCTCTCAGTTATAAAAATATGAACATAAATATGAAAATATGAATAATAAGTGGTAAACCATGATTATTTTTTCTACTGCACGACATCCTAGATTAACAGTCATAATGTCATTTTTTTTTATTAATTTCTAACCCTTTCTAATACTGCCTATCATTAGCTTATAAGTCATTTAGCTAAAGAAGCCAGACCCAAAAAAAGGTCTGGACATTATAAGGAGCTATGAGTGTTATCTGGCAGAATACAAAAAGGTGTTATGGCCTTGATGAGTTAAGGTAAATTTAAGAAAAGTCCTGGGCTATGTCTAAAGGAGGATCATTCCCCAAAAGCAAACATTTTGAAGCCCAAACACTGCTGTACCGAAAGAGGAAAAGCAGGAATTACACATAAAAATAGTTAAGGAGATACTAATTTAAAAGTAGATTTGAAGGACAGAACAGAAATGGATAGATGTATTAACATGTGAGGGAGAAAGAGATACTACACTGTGCAGAAGACATAAATTGCCTGACGATTAGTAAAGCAGTAACACCAATCACACATAAGACTTAAAATGTCTTACCAGAATATCAGAATACAATACAGTGCAGTTATGCTAACAGCAAACAAAATATTACCAAAGAAACAAAGAGTAAGTGAAGGAAACAAAGTATGTAAAATGCTGACATGAAACCAGATGACCCGAAGTAACAATAAAAGTTAAGAAAAAAGGATTGCTAAAGAAGTAATTTAGAAAACGAAACTGAAAAATGAAAAGCCTAAGGGGTCCCCCAGCCTTAATATTAACTACATTTTTAGTGGCACTTGTGTCTAAATAAGTTGGCCTGATTAGCATTACCTCCCAGAGTGGTACTATTTTTCTCTCTAACACCATACATATTCAGACTTATTCTCTTACTTCTTTGATATGATTGTATGTTCTGTTTCTTATTTTTTTTTTTTTTTTTACCTTTTCCTTTACTTGCTCACAAACCAACCAAATTAACTTTACACATTGACAATATTTTCACAAACCTGTTAATTTTATTTAATATAGTATTATAATTGAGCCTCTGACCATAAAACGGATGCCAAGAAACCACCCTAGAGAGTGGAGCACAACAAAGGTGGAGAGGTGACAACTGATATCCATTTCAGTAATATGTAACTACTTGGTTATGGTCAGAGAAACTCATTGATAATGCTTTGCAGTACATGGATTTTACTTGATACATGTACTACCATTTAAAGAAAGATAGAGACAGAGAAAGGTGTAGAAAAGTCAAGTGTTTTAAAACTGACACTCAAATCTTTGCAGTACATTGAGCTTTAGCTGCACTACGTACTACAAGACAGAAAGGAAAGAAGGAAAGCAGCAGGAGCATGAAGGCTTTACAGCTTCAAATTCCTCACAGTGACTGGAAGAGAAGTATACCTGTTACTGCAACAGCTGGTAAAAGCTGCTATACACTTTGTGCTGTCAGATATAAAAAAATAAATATGGCACCCTGACGTGTAGTACAGTTGATAATGCTGTTTGAGCTTTCAGCCACTGTTCTTTGGTGGCCACCATTGATGTTCTAGTGTCACACTACAGTGTAAACTTCCTAAAATATGCTTAACAAATTTAAGCATATTTCCTAAATCAGAAAGTATTTAACAAAACTGACTTCTCCCTGAATTTGGAGTACAATTGCTAAATTCAGTGTTTTACAAAATTATTTTATATATCACTCCTGAAATGATTCACCACTTATTATAACGCAAGGTATTCTATACATGTTGCTCCTGATTTTTTTTTTATTATGAAAAGTTTAATTTAGTATCTCTAAGAATTAAATCACTTTCAATTTTAAAACTGACCACAATATATATTAAATAATATTAGCCAAACATACATTTTGGCTAAGCTGCAAATATGGGTGTTATATTGAGAAATACAAAGAAAAGAAAAACTAACAGTTTAGAGATCAACATAAAATATTTATGTGTGGAAATGGGAAAGACAATAGAGTACAAAACCCAACAAAGTGGAAGAAACATCAGTGAAGACACTACTGAAGAAAGGGAGTGCTTAATGAATACATGTCATACAAAAGGCTATAAAATTCCAGACTACAATGTAGGAAATCCAACAAAGTAACAGCAAAGATTTTAATAGAGTTAAAAAAGCCACATAAATTAAAAAATGTACCTGTACCCAGTTTCTTTCTAAAAGCATTAACATTTTTGCACCATGATAAAGATGAGAGTAAAAATAATGTGTATGGACATCTTGGACTGCAACTAGCATTGTTACTAGTGCCCTGAAGAAAAAAACTGCAGATACTTGAATCTACAATTGCAAGTCAGCTTAAAATGACAGACCAATACATCACTTAGTCCCAACATATAATATGTATGCTGGAACTGATGCAGATACAGATTATAGTGATATGGACAGAAAGGTGTGGATCTAATGATAAGCTGCAAACATCTGGCTGTGAACACCCAGAACAGTGATGACCATTTTACAGACATGCAGCATAGCAAAGACAGAAGGAAAGAAATGAAAAAAAACAGGAACAATAAAGTTTAATAAAAAGACTGTGAATAGGCAGAACAGTATAGTGGAATAAACAGGGTACCTAAAATAATATGGACAAGGTTCATAGGTATATTTACCAGGTATGTAGTCCAAAAGATCATTAAGAAGCCCTACCCAAATTCCCACTTGCTCCAAAACACTGTCTGGTTAAGTCACTTGCTCAAAGTCACACAGCAGGCAAATGAAAGTTGAGGGATTTGAACCCTGCAGCACAGGAAGTTGCTTGTTAACAGCTCACAGCATTAGCCCTTTGCACCCACTGCCAGACAGGAGTGCCAATGCTAAAATCCTTTTTTTATAGAAAACTTTTATTGATTTGACATATATACAATGGATCTACTTCAAATAAACCGAAAGCCCACATTACCAAAAATAAATCACTGAGATGACATTGACGAAACCTCAGTTGAACTAATGACCACAATGCTGAAAGATATCACAGGGTAAGTATCTAGGAGAAAACTAAAATGTAATGAAGAACTAAAACCAAAAATAATAAAAATCCAGACCACAAACGTAGGTGCAGAATCCTTTGTATTTCCACAAACTTACACAGATAAAATTCAACAGATGAGCACTTTCGTCAAGTAATAAGACTTCATCAGATCTGATGAAGTCTTATTACTTGACGAAAGCGCTCATCTGTTGAATTTTATCTGTGTAATTTTGTAGAAATACAAAGGATTCTGCACCTACGTTTGTGGTCTGGATTTTTATTATTTTTGGTTTAAGTATCTAGGAGGCCAACAAGGGGAAATCTCCCCTTTACCCCAGTGTAGTGTGATCCCAGAGTTGCTATATTTAGTTGGAGGGTGTGTGGGTTTCAGGTGGTGCGGTATGTTTTGTTGTGACATGTTGGCCACCTAGATCACAATCTATAAACATGTGCCCAATCAGCTTTGACATCTTTACTGCATCTCCAGCAAACTGAATAAGTCATTTTACTGAACTTAGAAATTTTATACGGGGTAACAAACATTCTATGTATTTATTTCCACATAAAAAAACTTTTCGGTATAAACTTGAAGATACTTGACTAACATTAATCTTATCATCAATTCAGTTACTCAGTCCACTGCTATCTAAAAAGTTCCAGAATTTTGCACCAAAGTTATTATTATTTACAATTAACTTATATAAATTAGACAAGTTTCCTTTATAGGTCAAGTTACCATCAATTAATAGCACTCATATAATGGGGGGATAGAGCTCTGTTCCTCTTCAGTCAAATTACTTACAAATTCATTTAATTGCTTACTGATGGATGACATTAGCCGAGTAGCTAATTAACAGATTCACCCAACTTAAAATCTTTCATTAAACATTCTGGTGACTTAGCTTTCCCTTTTTTCAAATCAGGCTAATATATTACGATTAATGATCTTAATCACATCTTGATACATTTCTATTCCTAAATATTTTTGTTTAAGTATAGGTAAGATTACAGAAAATTTCCATGAGGGAGGAATTATTTTTTCATGCTGAATTATCTTGAAAATGTCACTCAGCGATTTAAAAATATTTAACGGAAGCAAGCTATGTAATTCCATACTTAAACCATCTAACCCTGGAGCTTTACCATTCTTTCCTTTATTTTTAACTTCTTTAACTTCTACTGGGGTAATAGGCTTGTTCAACAGAGAAATTTGCTGATCGTTATGTTTATTAGTAACATTTTTCCTTTAACATTTATCAATTTTGCAGTCATCAGGATTGTTATTTTTATCTTTATTAAGATCCTCAAGGAATGTTTTAAAAATATTAAGCATTTCCTCTATGTTTGAAGTAAGCTTATTAATATAAGAATTTCAATATTATTGATTTGTGCCTTTTTGTTAACATCTTACTTCTATTAGCTAATCTGTGAAGATTTTTGGAGTCATTGCATAACTGTGCAATTTTAATTTTTCTAAAGGTATCTCCACTTTGTGTTAACATCGTCTGACACTTTCTCATTAATTTTTAATGACTGCAGTATTATCTAATTTCTTTGTTGTTCACACCTCAATTTATGTACATTATCTTGTATTTCTAATAACCCTTCATCCCACTCTTTCATTTTATTACTAGACCATCTTCCCATTCTATCTTTAACATGCATTTTTAAAGAATTCCATTAAATGGCATTACTAACCTGACCATCATCACTCAAAGACAGAAAATTCTCAATTTGTTCTTAAGGTAACTCTTAAATTCTTTTAATTTCATCATATACACTGGAATTCTGTAAATAATCTGAAATTTTCTTAAATTCATTGATATATTAATACTTAAGTGCAATATGATCAGATAAAGGACAAGGAATACTTTTAAAAGAATTAACTTTAAGTAAATCTGTGGAAGAATAAATCCAGTCAATTCTTGTTTGCGTCCCATGTGCATAAGGATAATTGGTGAAAGCAATTACTTATCTTTTGCTTTTACTATTAAATCAACTAAATTATTATTACTAATCCGTCTTTTTAGTGCTTTAGCTGATACTAGAATTTTAGCTTTCTTCTGTTTACTTGTATCTTCTGTACTGGATATGCAGTTAAAACCTACAGCTAAACTTAAACTACCCTTTCAATGATTTTGTAATAAGTTTAAGTAATATTTAGCCACTCTTGTACCTATTCCAGGGATGCAATAAAAATTAGCTAGTGTAGAGAGTTTGTCAAGATATTTAATAACTACAAATGCATACATTCCTTTAAGATCATTAATAGATTCCATGACCCTAGGCATTACAATAGATTTTCTCCAAAGTATAGCAGTTCCTCACCTCTTTTCATTAAAAGAAGCAGATAACACTTTGTAACCTAAGTTATTTAGATACTGAATATCTTTACCTACCAGGTGAGTCTCTTGGAAGAATATGCCACCTCCTCTATTTAATTTTAAATATATCATTAATGATTTCCTTTTGTTGCCATTATTTAAACTATTTACATTAATAGACAACAGATTAAAACTATCTATACTGTGTATTTGAAAAGATTTGTTTTACCAAGCGATATGACGCATCCATACACCATATTAATACAGGTGTGTATAAAACTCTATTGTATTCCTCCATTATCTTAACTTTCTGCATGTTTTGAATTCTTCCTTTCTACAAATTACACTACTAAAATCCCTAAGTAACAAAAATAGAAACACATCTGCAACTGTAAAACACAACCTACAGTGGACAACAAAAAAACTAGTTTATCTATCAAATAGACAAACTACTAAACTATCTTTCTACCAACCAAGACCTAATATTTCATCAACTAGCTAAAAACTGCTGCAACTTACAAATAATGAAGATATCATTCATAAGTTAAAAAAAATAACAGACTACTAACGTAGTTGTATATTTTGCCATTTTAAAACTATTTTCCCCATTACTAAATAAAACTTTAATAATCCAAACAATAAATAATCTGACAAATAATGTAATACGCATGCATTTATGAAATGGGAGTATAATTATCTATTAAATATTCCTAAATTATTTGCTCATTTAATATTATTATAACATTTATTTATTTATTTTATTTAAGTTTGATGACCGGGGAAGTCCACTAGGCCAAGAAGAGCCCATTTTCAGTGGAGGTCCGGGGAGAAAGCTCCACGATAATTGCAAGTTACATTTCACATGTTACAAAAGGACATAGTTCATACAGCTAAACATTTACAGATAAGCTCCATGATATTTGCAATTGGCTTGTCAATGTTACAAAAATAAAGACACATAATTCAATACAGAAATTTCAACATTTACATAAAGTGAATAAATTTGTTATAAACTCAATTGTATGGTTAACATTTCAAAATATATAGCTAATAGCCATTAGTAGGTTAGGAAAATAATATGCATGGAGAGGGTAATAGTATATTTGAGATTGGAGGTTATAGTACAATAGATATTAGAGAGAAAATTAGTTTTTAGTAAAGGAGGGATTGTTTTGGGTGGGATGAAGTAATAGTAGAGGTAGTTGGATGAGTCGGTGCAAGGTGGAATGAGAGGGGAGGGGTTTAAGTTGAAGCTTGGCAAGGGCATTCCCATTTGGAAGAAAGATAACAGAGTAGCAGAGATTTGAAATTTGTATGGTTAGGTAGGTTGCATAGGTGTGTGGGGAGAGAGTTCCACTGTTTAGCTAAGGAGTGGGACAGCAGTAGATGGCTAGGAGGTCGTGCAGGTTTGTGGACCTGAAGGACATTTTGTTTTTTGGATCCGAGTGAGCGGTCGGAATGTAAGGTTTTAAGGAAGTAGCAAGAGCTAAGCAGTTGGCAGGTTTAAATATGACCTTGTGGGCAATGGTGAGTTGTAGGTAACTGAGGAAGTTGGGTAGTTCAAGCCAGTTGAGGGTGAGGATGGAGTGACAGTGGTGGGATGAGTTTTTTGAATTGGTTGCAAATTTGGAGATCTTGTAGTAGCAGGATTCAAGTTTGGACTGAAGGCCAAGATGGAGACTGGTGAAAAGAGGGGCATCAAACATAAGGGAGGGGAGTAGGAAGGTGGATGCAAGAGTTTGACGGGTAGAGGGGCTTAGGAAGCGGTTGTGCTTGTAGAAAACTAACTTTTGGTGGATTTTCTTGATTGCGGAGTGGATGAGGGTGTCGAATTTTCATTCATCAATAATGATGCCAAGAAGCTTGGTGTTGGGAACGATTTCAAAGAGGGTGTTGTTTTGGCTCTGTATGGTGAATGTAGATTTGTCAATGGAGTTTTTGGTAGGGGGAAAAACATTAGTTTGGTTTTATTTGCATTTAGTGCTAGATGGTTAGACTGCATCCAGGTTTCAGTTTTGGAGAAGGCTAGTTGGGTTTTTGCTAGGAGCTCAGAGGGGGAGAAGGCTGAGCAGATGATTGTTGAGCCATCTGCATACTGGATGATAGATGAGTCTGGGATGGATTGGTGAAAGTTGTTAATGAATAGGTTGAAGAGAACAGGGCCAAGAACAGAACCTTGTGGGACACCTATGAGTGCAGGAAGGAAGGGCAAGGTTGAAGTTTTCCATTGGGCAGCTTGCTGGCAGTTGGACAAGTAGCTGGAAAACCAGGTGAAGGTGGTGGGAGAGAGGTGTAGGGTGGAGAGTTGGGATATAAGTAGGGTGTGTGAGATGGTGTCAAAGGCCTTTGACAGACCTAGGAATAGTGTGGATACAAAGCTGCCTGAGTCATGTTAGAGGTTTATGGTTTCAAGAAAGGAAAGAAGGGCAGTCATGGTGCTGTGGCCAGGGCGGAAGCCATGTTGGGTAGGGGAGAGGAGATTGTTTAGTGTTAGGTGTGCCATGAGTTGTGCTTGTATTGTTATCTCTAGTATTTTAGAAAGAGGGGAAAGGATGGCAATAGGCCTGAAGTTGGTGGTATCAGTATTTTTGCCACCTTTGTGGAGGGGGATGATGTAAGCATGACGCCAGATTGTATGGATCTATTTATAAGAAGAGAGATGAGATAGGCAATGCTGTCTACAGATTGTTTGGAGGAAGGTGGGTGGAAGGTTGTTGAGTGCATTGCGACAGGGTTTGAGTTTGAGAAGTCTTTTTATAGTGCTTGTGGTGACGGGCTTGAGGCAGAAGGATATGGAGGAAGGTTGATGACTGGGGTGGTGGTTGGGGCAGGAGGGGGGTGGGAAGGAGGCTGATAGTTTAGCTATGCAGTCTATGAAGAATGAGTTTAACTGGCTGGCTGTTTCAAAGTTGGAGAGGATGGCATCTGGGCAGGGGTTTTCTTTGTTGCCAGGATGCAGCATGGATGAGATGGGAGTCCCAAAATGTTTTGGGATTTGTTGAGTGCAAGGACTGGAGTTTGGAGTAGTGGGCTTTGCGGACTTTAAAAAGAAGTTAAGTCTTCCCATAATGTTCTTATCTGTGTTGTTGATCTTCAATCATTCATTACTGATGGGTTATCAGTTCTGTCCTCAGAACCGAACCAGCTTCATACCAAGCTCGTGTCAGCCAAAATCTCTTGAGCCAAGATTCTACCCAAAATGCTCTCCTCCCTGTTACCTCAGATCGAGTTTGCAAGTTGATAGACAAAAGTAGAGGCTACCGCTGGTCATAACAGTCCTAAAATAAAGGAAAAACAAGGAGTATATGAGATCAACCAGGAACCTCTGGAGGGGGATGGAGGGTGGGGAGTAATGAATGAAAGTCAACAACACAGATGGAATGTTATGGTAAGATATAACTTCTTTATCTGATGTTGTTGATCTTCGGTCATTCCTTACTGATAGGACAGAGTCCCCAGCTACCTGTATCCCTGGTTGGCCCTCATGGAAGGACATTCCTGAGCACCATGGAACCAAAAGAAGCTCTACCTCTGGAGGCCAAATCCAATTTGGAATGAAGGATAAAAGTATGGGGTTTGGCCCAAGTCACAGCTGAACAAATATCATTGAGGGAAGCACTAACATGAAAAGCTGCTGAAGTTGCCATAGACCTTGTAGAATGGGCTTTCACTCTGTGAAGCAAGGTGATGTTGTTCTTGTTGTAGACAAAGGTAATGCCGTTTCTCAACCATGATGCCAATGTAACTTTTGAGACTGGATGACCTAGCCTTGGGTCCAGAAAAGGCCAGAAACAGTTGGTCTGATTTACGGGTAGATTTTGTTCTATCCAGATAAAATTGTATTTGCCTGTGAACATCCAGGGAATGCAGGCAATACACTCCCTTGTTAGAATGATTAGGAAAAATACTGGGAGGTCAACAGACTGGTTGATAGACCGCTGTGACACTACTTTCGGTAAAAAGGAAGAATTCGTTTTCAGTAATACTCTATCCTCATGGAAAATAAGGTAGGGACATTTGATGCATAAGGCTTGAAGTTCTGACAAACTTTTGTCCGATGTGATTGCAGCCAGAAACAAAGTTTTCCAAGAGAGACACTTTAAATCACATGAAGACGCAAGTTCAAAGGGGGAAGCTGTTAGGGCTTGTAGAACGAAGACCTAATCCCAAGGTTGTACTGGTTCTCTAAAGGGAGGTTTTAGGTGAAAAACACCCTTCAAGAAAGTCTTACAGAGTCAATGTGACATGAGTGAAGAATCCAGAAAGCCAATGTGGAAATTAGAAATGGCAGCTAAATGAACATGAATAGTAGAGGCTGATACCCCAGGTTGAAGAAGATGTGATAAGTAATCTAAAACAACCGAAACTGGGGCTGAGAAAGGGTCCAGTTGTTTATTCGCTTCCCATAATGAAAACCTTTTCCATTTGCGGAGATAAATTAACCTGGTGGACGATTTATGAGATGCAATAAGAATATTGCACACCAGGGAAGAGAGGTTATCCAGCCTGGCAATCATAGGAAGTGGAGAAACCAAGCTGTCATCTTCAGGCTTGTTAGATTGGGGTGAGTCAGACCCTGTGGATGGGAGATCAACGTTGGGGATGGATTGAGGATCCATGGTTGATCTAGCAGTTGAGGCAAAAGGAAGGGGAACCAAACTTGTTGAGGTCATTATGGAGCAATGAGGATCACTTTTCTCTTCAACTGCCGTGCTTTCGTCAGAAATTGAGAGATGAGGGGAAGAGGAGGATAAGCATAAAGCAGACCCGAGAGCCAAGCGTGGACTAGAGCATCTCTTGGTGATTGTCCCCGAGGGGAGGATCAGGGCAAAGTAGTTGCTGCACTTGTAGTTGGTTGGAGAGGCAAATAGGTCACAGCAAGGCTGGCCCCAGTGGTTGAAAATTCTTGCCGCTATCACAGGGTTGAGGGACCATTCGTGAGGTTGTAAAATGCACCTGCTCAATTTGTCTGCAATCATGTTGGAGCTCCCGGGAATGTGCATTCCAAATAGAAAGTGGTTGGAAGCTATCACCCATTGCCATATTCTCAAGGCCTCTTGGCATAATGGATAAGATCTACTGCCCTCTTGCTTGTTGATGTACCAGACCAGTGACATGTTGTCTGATTGGATCACAATAGTCCCCGACAGAAGGATGGAGTGGAATGCTTGCAACACTAACACTTCCCTAAGTTCCAGGACATTGATATGGAAATGGGCCTCTGTCTCCGACCAGGTGCCTTGGACAGAGTTTCCCCTGACATAGCCTCCCCCACCCCATCAGGAAGGCATCCGTGGTCACCATGACTTTCGGCTGATGGGGCGAGACCATTGTTGGGGATTTAGAGACATCCACCAGAGTAAATCTTGCTTGCATCTCTGAGTTACACTTATCTGAAAGGACGAAGGGTGTTGTAGAGGGTACCACTGAGTGTGAAGTAACCACTGGAGAAGTCTCATGTGGAATCTGGCCAGAGGAACAATTGTGATCGAAGCTGCCAATGACCCCAGGAGTTGGAGTATGGACCGAGCAGATTTGTAGTGACAGAGTAGTGGCTGAACCTGCTGTCTTATTCTTTGAACTCTGTGATTCGGAAGAGATGCTGTGCAATTCCTTGTGTCCAACAGAACCTTGATGAATTCTAAAGATTGTGTTGGGGTCATGTTGAACTTCTCCTGGTTTATAGTGATTCCCAGGCGTTGTGCTGTGAAAAGAGTGTAGTCTAAGGCTTCTACCAGTAGACGCTTGGTGGGGGTGGTGAGGAGCCAGTCTAGATATGGAAATGCCTAGAATTGAAGTCGCAGGTGAGCGCTGACCACTGCCATGCATTTGATGAACACTCTGGGGGCTGTACAGAGGCCAAAGGGCAGTGCTCGAAATTGGTATTGATTGGCTATGTGGAAGCAGAGGTATCTTCTTGAGCACTTGTCCATTTTTATATGGTAATACGCATTCTGAAGATCTACAGAACATATCCAATCATCTTCTTCCAGAAGAGGAAGGATAGACTGAACTGTGACCATCTGGAATTTCTCTGTTTTTACAAACTTGTTCAGTGTGGTGAGATCCAGAATTGGTCACCAGTCCCCTGTCTTTTTTGGCACTAAAAAGAACCTTGAGTAAAAACCAGATCCTATCTGGTCTGGGGGGACCATTTGGAGGACTCTTTTTGTAGCAGCTTTCGGATTTCTTGTGCTACTCCTTCCCTTTCACTGGGTAGGATGTCGGGCAAGTCTCTGGATGAGGTGGGACAGAAAAGGAAGGGAATGCGATAGCCACTGGATATTAAACATTGTACCCAAGAATCAGTGGTTGTTTCGTGAGGCAGTGGGGTACAAGGAAAAATGACCCCCAACTGCTTCCAGAGGTGAGCAGTCGGGCAATGCTTCAGGAGCACTGGTAGGGTTGTCCTGATAAAGAATCTCTGGAACCCCGGTTTCGCAGACCTTTTAAGGGACATCTTCCATTGGAGTTTCCCCCTCTGCCTCTAGGGGAGAACTCGGCACATGCATTGCGGATAGAGCCCTGTGATTTTCTGTGTCACATCTTCCCACTCCTCTGATTTTTGGAGTAGAATCGTTGAGGAGTGGAGTGTCGGACACCAATGGCAGATAAGGTCTTGCCATCTTGTTTGCACCTTGCCAGCGTATCTTTAACCTTAGGGCCAAACAATGAAGTGGCCTTGATAGGGGCATTCATAAAGGAAACCTTAAAGGAGTCCACAAAATCGTAACGGTGCATCCAGGCATGTCGTCTCATGACTATACCTGCACCTGCCGCTCTAGCCGCTCCTTCCATTGCATGTGAAATAAGGTGCATGGAAGAACTGGATATGGATTCTAGGGTTGCTATCTGAGAAGCTACATTGTCACGGACCTCATCAGAAACAGCCCCTGCCAAGGTTTCAGAGAGTTGGTTGATAATGTCTCTCTGGAGCCTTGTAAATGCGCCAAGTAGTTCAGGGACATTACAGCGAAGGAGGTAGGTGGAGGGCATGAAAGGCCTGCAGGAATATGGATTCCTCTGAGGAAAGGTTGGAGGACTTCCAGTCACCCCCTGTCTTAGGATCTCGAGGATGTCACCAAAGGACACCTCAGAGGGTGACCATGGGGACCCTTCCCCATCAAAGATCGTATCTTCGGTCAAAGACTCCTCAGTGGAATCCATGTGCTTCCTCTTGCACAAAACCTTGCAAGGGACTTCCTCAGTGGGGAGCTCTGGGGAAGATTGCAAAGAGGGGGTCTCCTGGGAGGGAAAAACCTGAGGACCTTGTGCCCAGTGTCCAGTGGTTGTGGCTTCAGACAGTCGCGGCACAGAGGGGGTGAGGACTCCAACATGGAGGGTTTGCCAGCAGAGGCAAGTGCCCTCCCCATGGCCTGGAAGGCCAGACTGCCCAAAGAGGGACAAGAGCCTGGAACCAAGCATAACAACCTCAGAACTGGAGTCGCACTCCACTCCAATGAGCCGACCCCCAGATCAGGTGCCTCGAGGGCAGTGGAGCATGTGGGAAGGAGGATTCCAGGAGGGTGCCACAGAAAAAATTGGCATGGAACCAAGAATGCCCTCCCCCACAGCACAGCCACTAGCCTGAGAAGAGCCCGATGCCCAGTGCACCGAGGACTACAAGGACGACTGGCTCCAAAGTGAGGTCCACTATTGGGGTCAGATGAAGGGAAGCTGCTGTTGGAGGAAGGCGCTTCGATGCTTCTATGGAAGCCGAAGGAGGAGTATACGTTGGAGTCTGTGGAGAAATACGGTCACCTGGAAGAGGAAACGTAGCTTTAGATGGTTAATAGAGACCCCTGGCCACAAGCAACTCGTTGACAAGCCGCAACACATCTTGTTCCGAGAGGCTCCTAGTCAACCTCATAGAGAAACCTCAAGGCAATTCTGGCCTTTCCTAGAAAAGGGCTATATTGACTTCCAACAAATGGATCCAACGAAGGAGAATACTTAGTCCTTGCTAGTTCGTATGGTGCAGAGTCTGGAATCGAGGAGAATGGTGTCAAGGTTATCTGCGCTGATGACGGCAGCACCATAGAAGTTGAAGGTGTCTGCACCATAAAGGGCAATTTGGCAAATGTCTGCAACGATGAGTATGATGCCGTCGAGGAAGGTGTGTGCACCTGTAATGACAGTGCCAAAAAAGACTGCACCGAAGAGCATGTCAGTGCCAAAGGTGTCTGCACCATAGAGGACAGTATTGTCAAACTTGGTACCGAAGGAGACCGCACCTGCAGAGATGGTGCCAATAAAGGCTGTGATGAAACTGTTGGAGCCTTAAGTGTCTGCACTGGGAACTCTGGTGCCAGTGGTGATAAAGAGGACATAGCTGGAGCAAGAATCAAGTGGCAGACTGCTGAGGCTGGGGCCGAAAGGGCCACAGATGGCAGTGTCAGGCTTGAAATCTTTACCTTTTTGTGAGTCAACTTCTTGCAATCATCAGAGGGAGATGAAGTTAGCAACCTCGAGGACGAAGAAGAAGAATGCCTCTTACAGGGTTTAGCAGGAGGGGGTGAGCCCCTTGACCCAAAGACAGCCTCACAGAAAGGAGTTTTAAGGAGACCCTTCAGGATTAACTTGTTCTTCCTTTCACTGAGAGTCTTGGTTGAAAACTTTCTACAAATTCAACACGGGGGATCCACTGAAAGGTGGGAGACATTCAAACAATAGACACAAATCATGGCCATCAGAAAGCGGTAACTTAGTCGCATTCCCTACATTGTTTGAAACCAACACTACTTTTCTAGTCCGACATAATGATACAGCGAAGGACGATAGTACCAAGGAGTTAAGAAAGCTACCCAAAAGGGTTAGAAGAGAGAAAAAAAGGATTACCAATGATGGTAATGAAGAATTACCTCAAAGGTAAGAAAAGGGTAATAAAAAAAAAGAAAAACTATAGGGAGAGATTCTAAAGTTACGATAGAGTAGGAGTACAGAGATAGTAAGTGATAGAAAACCTTTTAAGCACTAACAATACAGAAACTTTCAAAAACTGTTCACTTGGCTGAGAGAGAGTGGCCTGACATGGCTGTACAGCAATGTGGCAAACGACATCTGAGGTAACAGGGAGCAGAGCATTCTGGGAAGGATCTTGGCTCGAGAGTTTTTGG
This sequence comes from Protopterus annectens, assembly GCF_019279795.1. Taxonomy (NCBI): domain Eukaryota; kingdom Metazoa; phylum Chordata; order Ceratodontiformes; family Protopteridae; genus Protopterus; species Protopterus annectens. The sequence goes on from NC_056750.1 coordinate 631,774,865, forward strand.
CTGACACAAGCTTGGTATGAGGCTGGCTCAGTTCCGAGGACAGAACTGATAATCCATTAGTAAGGAATGAACGAAGATTAAATAGAAGTTATGTTCTTACCATAACGTTCCATGTTAGTTGTCTTCTTCTCACCTTCTTCTTGCTGGATGGGCTCGGAGCCGACCTCGGCTCCGACTCGGCCACTCTAAAAGCTCGAGAGTTGGTTCCACCGGCTCGAGGCTCCCCTTATATCCCACAATGCTAGGCGAGAGTTACCTCAGATCTCGTTTGTAAGCTAACCCCAGCTTATAATAGTAACAGAATAACTATAACAGAGTCCACCTCTAACAACAGGGAGAAAGAAGGGTGACCTACATCCTGATTCAGGAAATATGCAAAGCAGCATATGCCTAAGTAAAGAGGTGGTAGAAAGAGAGGTCACAATCACAACTCCTCTAGGTCTGTCCAGGCCAAAGGGAAGGAGGGTGGGACGCAAGAAGAAGGCGAGAAGAAGACAACTAACATGGAACGTTATGGTAAGAACATAACTTCTATATGTTAAGTTGTCTATCTCGCCTTCATTCTTGCTGGATGGGACCGCATCCCTAGCACCTTGTCCCGGGTGGCCTAACGGAACAGACTCCTGAGAACAGTGGAACCAAAGTTAGCTCTATGCCTAGAAGCTAAATCCAACTTATAATGAGAAATGAAAGTGTGAGGAGTAGCCCAAGTAGCCGCTGCACAAATGGTGTCAATAGGCAGTCTGTCTTGGAAGGCTATGGAAGTAGCCAAAGCTCTGGTGGAATGGGCCTTAGGTTTGTTAGGTAGCTTTTGGTGTCTAATTTCATAAACAAGGGAAATCAGAGATGTTAGCCATCTAGATAATGATACCTTTGAAACTGAAAGTCCCTTCCTGCCTTCTGCATAGGAGACAAACAGTTGGTCAGATTTTCTGAATTGTTTTGTTCTATCCAAATAGTACCTTAACTGACGATGAACATCTAGCCAGTGTAATTTTTGTTCAGACCTATTGGAATATTCTGGAAAAACACAGGAGGTCAATGCTTTGATTTAGATTAGACGTGAGGCTACCTTAGGCAAAAAGGACGGGTTGGTTCGTAAGGATACCCTGTCCTTATGGAACAACAGATAAGGAGGTCGACAACTGAGTGCATGAAGTTCAAACTCTTCTAGCTGAAGTAATTGCTACCAGAAAAGAGTTTTCCATGATAGCAATTTTAAAGAACAGGAAGCTGCAGGTTCGAAAGGGGGAAGAATCAAAGAAGTAAGAACTAAATTTAGGTCCCAAGGAGAAGGAGGATTTCTTATAGGAGGTCTGAGAAGAAAAACTCCTTTCAAAAAGGCTTTGCAAAGCTTGTGGGACATTAAGGCAGACTCAGAAATACCCACATGAAAGTTAGAAATAGCTGCCAATTGAACTTTAAGAGTAGAAGGAGATGAACCTGCATGGAAGAGTTCAGCTAGAAAATCAAGGACTATTTGGATGGAAGCAGTGAAAGGATCTATGTCCCTTCCTTGAGCCCAATATGTGAAGCGTTTCCACTTACTCAAATAAATCTTCCGAGTGGAAGATTTATGGGAAGCTATCAAAATATCTCGAACAGAGTGAGATAATTGAGGAAGCCTGGCTAAGGTTGGAACTGGAGGAACCAAGCAGTGAGGTTCAGAGAGGGAGGGAGCGATGAAACTGACCCGACTGATGGATCAAAAGATCTGGAACTAGGTCCAGATGCCAAGGTCGCTCAATAGAAATTGATGTAGAAAGGGGAACCACACCTGTCGAGGCCAGTAAGGAGCAATGAGGATCAACGAGGCCTTCTGAGCGATAGCTTTCTGTATCACTTGAGAGATTAGTGGGATAGGAGGGCTTGCATACAGAAGTACCCGGGGCCAAACTTGGACTAGAGCGTCTCTGCTGGGTTGGCCTGGTAAAGGGAATAGAGTGAAATAATCTCTGCACTTGCTGTTTTGGGGAGTAGCAAAAAGATCGCAGCAAGGCTGACCCCACTTGAGGAAAATTTCTCTCACAACAGAGTCTTTCAGAGACCACTCGTGAGTCATGAGGATAGCTCTGCTCAACTTGTCCGCGATTTGATTGGACTTCCTGGGGATGTGCGTGGCTATCAGAAAACGCTGAGAAGAAATCGCCCATTGCCACAATCTGAGTGCTTCTCGACACAGGGGGTAGGACCTGGTTCCGCCTTGTTTGTTGATATACCACACTACAGACATATTGTCTGTTTGGATTGCAATCGTTCCCAAGGGAAGAGAGTCTTGAAGGGCTTGCAACGCTAAAAGCACTGCTCTCATCTCCAGAACATTTATGTGCAAGTGGCATTCGTTTGGTTGCCATGTGCCCTGGACCGTCCTGCCCTGATAATGTCCCCCCCACCCGATCAGGGAGGCATCCGTTGTCAGAGTAGCAACCGGAGGGGGTGGAACAAAGGGTCTTCCCAACAAGAGCTGAGGGGAAGACATCCACCACATGAGATGATTTCTGCACGCCTGCGTGATCATAATGGTGTGGGACATTGGAAGTTGCTGGTATGACCATTGTGTAAATAGCATCCATTGAAGGATCCGCATGTGGAATCTGGCTAATGGAAGCAGAGGTATGGCCGCCATAATTCCCAACACCTTCAGAACTAACCTGGCTTTGATTCTGTTGTTGTTGAAAAGGAGTGAGACCAGTTTGTGTATGTCTGTTATTCTCTGATCTGTTAGTCGCAGACATGTCTACTGTGTCTAGATTTGCGCCTATGAAGGTAATAATACGACAAGGCGACAAAACAGACTTTTCGCAATTTATTGAAATGCCTAACTTTTGACAAATGCGAAAGGTGTAATCCCTGGCCATCAGAAGGAGATGCTTGGTGGGAGCTGTGAGGAGCCAGTCGTCCAAATATGGAAACACCTGGAATCCTTGTCGTCTCAGGTGAGAAGCTACCACTGCCATGCATTTGGTAAACACCCGGGGGGGCAGTGGTGAGACCAAAGGGCAGGGCCCTGAACTGAAAATGACTGGTTCCCAGCCTGAAGCGGAGGTATCTTCTGGAGCGTCTGTTCATTTTTATGTGATAGTACGCATCCTGAAGGTCTATAGAGCACATCCAGTTTCCTTTTCCCAATAGGGGAAGGATAGATTGCAGCGTGACCATCCGAAATCTTGTTTTCTTGACTGATCTGTTCAAGATACTGAGATCCAAAATTGGTCTCCAGTCCCCTGTTTTCTTTGGAACTAAAAAGAACCTTGAGTAGATTCCGGATCCTTGCTGGTCTGCTGGAACTGGCTGAATTGCTCTTTTTGCAAGCAGTTTTGAAATTTCCAAAACCGCTAGATCCCTTTGAGCGGGTGGAACATCTGGAAGGGATTTTTTTGATTGGTTCGGAATGCGAAGAAAGGGGATAGAGTAGCCTTCGAAAATGACGGACTGTACCCATTTGTCTTGAGTCAGGGATAGCCAGGCTTCTGGGTACACTGACAATCTTCCCCCGGCTGCCTCTGAAGGTGGGCAGTCGGGCAACACCTCAGGGATGCTGAAAGGGCTTATCAGAGAAGGCTTCTCGACTGCCCTGGTTCTGCGGAGCCCCCCTGCCTCGAGGGCGACGTCTACCATTGTTATTCCCGCCTCTGCCTCTGGCGGGGAAGCGACTTTGTGCGTCAGGCGAAGTCCCTTGAGATTGTTTACGGAACCACATTTTCCCACTTTTCTGGCCTTTGGGGTAAGGCCTAGAAGGAGTAGAAAAACGGACTCCAACGGCAGAAAGAGTCTTGCCATCAGTCTCGCACCTAGTCAAGGTTTCTTTCACTTGAGGACCAAAGAGAGATGATCCATCAAACGGGGAGTTAGTGAAAGACATCTTGAAGGGGTCCGCAAAATTGCATAGCCGCATCCAGGCATGCCTATGTAAGGCCACACCTGTCCCTGCGGCCCTGCTTGCTCCATCAGCCGCATAAGAAAGGAGGCGCATGGAGGAGTTGGCTATGGAGTTAAGGGTAGCCAGCTGAGTGTTCATCTTATCTTGAAAACCCGCAGCTGTAGGGTCCTTCAACATGTCACTCGCTTCTTTAATCAAGTCCCTTTGAAGACGAGTGAAATGGCACAGGTAGTTCAGCGAACGCATAGTAAATGTCGCTGACGAGAACATCCGCTTTCCGTACCTGTCCATGGACCTAGATTCCTTGTTAGGTGGATGGACAGGTACTGAAGGATCAGCTAGTTCCTTCTTAGTGGCAGCAGCTACCACCATAGCATCCACAGAAACTCCTTTTGTCAAGAACTGTTTGTCTGCTGGTGCCGTTATGAATTTTGAGGGTCTCCTGGGAGTGGGGTCCACTGAATCAGGAGCCGTCCATGCCTTTTTAGCTACCACCTGCATGAGGGGGTCAAGGGGAGACACCCAGGAGGTGGAAGGACGAGAGCCAAACGCCTCAAGGTACACAGATTCATCCTCCGAAGGGTTGAGGGCTGGCCAATTTCCCTCTGTTTGAGGATTTCGAGAATGTCTGCAAAAGAGACATCTTCAGTAGGGGAACGGGGGGAACCCTCGGAATCCTCTAAATCTGTGTCAGATGTAATGGACTCAGGTGAGTCAATGTGTTTCCTCTTACACTTCCTCTTCCGAGGGGGCTCTTCTGCCAAATCAGGAGAGGCCTCGGAAGAGGATGATATCCCCACAGGGGGTTCCTGAGGAGCTGGCTCTCTGCGGTCCGGGATGAGGGAGTGAGTCGACTTGACCTGAGGCACCGTAGAGGGAGGCGGATGGAGCCGACTGTGGAGTAGAGCCAGGCTCTAACACACTCCGCATGACCTCGAACACACCCCTGTGAGCCAGAGCCAGAGGTCCCGCTCCAGAAGCTGAGAACCTCCCTCGGCACCGACAGTGATGGCTCGAGGCCGATGTCTGAGCCGAACTCACCAGCGCCGAAGCTCCGAGAGGAAGAGCGGGGTCGGACAAGGGTCCGATGCCACTCACCCCCTCGGAGCCGACGAGGGAAGTCCGGCGCCGAGATTCTTCGAAGGAAGAAATCGGAGCGGACGACGGAGCCGAAGACATCTGTATCGGCTCCGACGCTACCACAGTCTCGGTTCAGCGCCCCAGCTCCGAGCTCAGCGGAGTCGGAGGAGGAACATATTGATGGACAGGGGCAGGCATCGACTGATGAGTCGGGCTCTGAAGCATTTGGGCCAGTGCCTCGGACTTAAGAAGTCGACTCACTACCCTCTGAAGGTCATGATCCGACAGCCTCGATGACCTAGAGGAGTGAGATTTGTGGCTCCGTTCAGACAGCAGAGGAGATGCTGGAGCCGAGTGAACGGAGCCAAGGGATGGTGACCTAGATCTCTTCCTAGATGTCGGCTCCGAAGGTCTGGTCGGAGCCGACAAGGGGATTTCTAATACCTCGGCTCCAGCCGGAGCCAAGGGAACCACAGAAGTTGTAGACTCATCGGCTCCAGCCGGAGCCGATGCAGACGTAGGTTTAACAACCTTAGGTCTCGGCTCAGAAGCTGGAGCCGAGGACCTAGATGCCTTAGAGGGCTTCCCAGTAACAGAAAGGGAATCCTCAGGCTTAAGTAGACCCCTTAAGATCAACTTGTTCTTTCTTTCCTGCAGGACCCTGGGACTGAAGCCGTGGCAAACAGCACAGGAGTCCTGCAGGTGCAAAGGCCCCAGGCAGTAGACACAAGAAGTGTGACCGTCTGTCAGAGACATTTTCTGACAGCACGCATCACACTTCTTGAAGCCTGAGACCTTTGTGTCTTTAGACATCCTAGAACAAGAAAGTGTAACCACACACACTCAGACACACTGATTACACTATCTTATTTTAAAGTCAAAAAATAAAACTATAGTTAAAAGTTTTATTAAGAGTAACACACACACACCACTAGGGAATGGGGGAAGGCCAAAGGGCCCGAGGGAGAACTTTTAAGTTCTTGTGGGAAGAAAAAAAAATGGGATTTTCTGAAAAACAGGGGTAGAAATCCACTAAACTAAGGGAAAAGTAGTTAAACTTAAAAAAAATAAGGGTTTAAGTATCTATCTTCACAGAAAAATACACTTACCAACAAGCCGGTAGAAAACCAACACCTCGATCGCTGTAGCGGCAAACGAGATCTGGGGTAACTCTCGCCTAGCATTGTGGGATATAAGGGGAGCCTCGAGCCGGTGGAACCAACTCTCGAGCTTTTAGAGTGGCCGAGTCGGAGCCGAGGTCGGCTCCGAGCCCATCCAGCAAGAATGAAGGCGAGATAGACAACTTAACATCATCAGATTTATTAGTTATGGAGTTTCGTAGTTGTTTATACACTAGGATGGTGTTACATTTTTTGATATTGTTTCCATTTTTTGTCCCTTTGGTGCAAGGCTAGTTTAGCATCTTTTGATAACCTTAAAAATCTTTAAATGTAAGAGTAGAACAGAGTGGGATATGAAAAGAAAGTTATCTGTAAGCTTACAGGTGACAGGCAATCTAAGCATACCAAATTACTAGACAACAGGAAAATCCATGCATATTTGATATTTATCATTCTGAAAGATATATACATATTTTACAACTCTAACAAAAGTTCTGAATTAATTTAAAAATTACAAGCACCTATATCTTAAATTTGTATAATACTTTTAATATGATAAATATCAAAATATCTAAAAATCATTTGACTCATTAAATTAATTCATAAAAAACATACATTATTAAGGTTAAAGGGAAAATCTTGCTGCTCAACAAAGTCAAAAAACATTTGCAGCTTATATTGTATTTACAAAGTTACAAAATACTCATTTCAAGCCACATTCTCCTCTCTCAGGTTAAAACATCTTAAAAAATTACTCTACTGTCTGTCAAAATGAAAGAACTGACTCAGCAATAAAATACTCAAATTTTAGCTCTGACAAATGCAAAGTGTTATTTCAGGTAGTCTTAGTGAATCCAGTGACATACAATATGCAAAAAGCTTCATAGTTCATGTAACCATATTTCAGGTTTCAGTTTTCAGGATCTTTGCAAAGTTTTATGTAACTTTCTGTGAAAATTATATGAGATCTTATACATTTGCATTTTTGCCATATACAGGCATGTGTAATATATGTCTTCCTTACAAGTAGTTTGGTATTCAGATATATTTTTCTGTCTTATTTGTCCACTGATATTCTGCACTATTTTATATAACTTGAATCAGCTCACTTTACTAGAAAGGCTCACCCAGACTCTGCTACACTTTGCTGTGAGGGAAAGGTTAGATTGCTTTTTATTTGTTGCATTACTTTATTGCCTTTTTCTATTTTGAATACTGTGGTTTGTTTTATTTACCTTGCATTTTACTTGTATTCTGCTTTTAACTGCATATTAAAACTTGAAGAGACACAACTCTCTCTCTTGTGAGTCAGGCAGAAATTTTATCCTCACCCTCCCACACGGTTACTGTAGTGCTCTTAAACACCACTGTCTTTCTAGTTGCCTTCCCCTTATGTTAATTTGACCATATATCTAATTTCCTCTCTGTTTTTACTGGCTTGTGTGAGTAGGCACAAAATTATCATTTTGCGAAATCACTCCCTGTGAAGATTGTGGAAAGATGGGTGAAGGCTGCCAGCCTAGTCAAATAGAATTTGATACATAATTCTAACATTTGTATATAAAAATGTAAAATACAGGCTTGTGTTCTTAAATGAAAGAAAACACTAAAATGTGAACTTCAAGATTGTTGCAACATTGCCATCTGCTGTAAGGAAAACTAAGCCAAGCATTTCAAATGTTCTTTGAAGTAAAATTATCTAAGTAGTGGTGCAGCTGGCTGAACACATTCTTTCTATTGTCTTAACTTAAGGAATAATAGCTAGAGTGTACATGTGAAATATCTTTTATTGTTGTAGTTTCCTGAGCAGGTGTTAGATTGCTAAATAATGCAGTTTGTTGGCCTGGGAACTCCAGACTAAGTGTCAAAATTATGTAATGTGTATACTAGGAAAACCTAAGTGTCAAAATGAAGTAATTTGGGAGGGCCTGGCAAAGATGTTTGTCAGTGAGTTTAAAGACTATTGTTCAGAGAGAGACTGTGAGCATTTTGATCTTGAGATCCCACTTATCAGCACTCTGCCTGTTGTCTTATGTAAGTAGTGTCTTAGAAATATGCTTTCTTGTAGTAACTTAGAAGAAAGTTAGCCAAGTGTTTTTCTGTTATACAAGAACTTTCCTACTGTATTGTTTTAAGTTTCTGTGTGATCTCTGAACTCTTAGATATCACTGTGGTGTAGTAGTATTGTCTTATGTTTTTAATTATTTATTATTAAATATTTTTAAAAACCTTTACCTGTGGCTGGTTTGTGTAGAGATAAGTAATCTCTAGAGTACATTGCACATTTATAGAGTTTATTGTAATAAGCCACTCTAATAAGCCTTAGACAGAATAGTCACATTACCAATTGGATAATAATATTACATAGTAATAATTGGACACCCTTTTAAGGGCCTTTGGATAGCTGATAAGTATTAGCTGGTGGTGGCAGAAATTACTACTGTATAGTCAGGGTAAAGGGGCACAGCTGGAGAATCTGTGTCAGTCATTCCCAGGAGTGTCTGTGAAGTTGTATAAATACTTACCTCAAAGTGTGTCAGCTACCTAGGCAGGGACACGAAGCACTGGTGGGATAGAGAGGGTACTGGAGGTTAGCTTGCCAGCTAGGCTGAGATCTGGACCACATAGCTATGCCAGTGGGGAGTCTTATTGGGGACTTGGAGAGCAAGGGTGCAACCAGCCCCAGACTGACTGTGATCTCTATGTGCACTTAAGGGAAATTGTGCTTTACTGTGTGTATTTGTTATCCTTTCCTCTTATATGAGACACCCTCCCTGGTGTTAGTGATGAGGATTGAGGCTCCTTGATTGCTGGGCCAGGGCACAGTTGTCAAACTCCCCTTCAACTATTTAAATTTATTGGCCATCCTACTGTATTCCATAGTACCAGAATACAAAAGTCACCACCCCCTTTCACTCTATCTTGCTGTTTTACAAATAGTGACTCTCCACTAAAACTTAACTTTTTAGACAGATAAAACTTAAGTTACCTACTTTCACATCTAGCTCCTCTAGTGCACACTGCAGTGTTTAGGATAAACCATTTTTTTTCATCTTACCTTTAAGCATCCCTGCGACTAGTACTTGCTTTAAAACCTGCTGGAAAATACCAGGAAGTCTTAAACTGATACAAGCACTCGACTCTTCTTGTTAATGAGGAGAAATTTATCGTAGGCACTAAACAGCCTATAATTGCAAAATACCTTGCTAAGGTAAGGGAAAACAGCTCTTGTACTTTACAAAAAAAGCACCAAACCAGGCATGTCCAAGGGTCAGCTTCCGGTGATTTCTCCTGTCCAGCTGGTGAATCTGGGCATACTGGGGCAATGCAGCAATAGTCTCATGTACACAGACACCCCTCTCCTCTGGCCACCCAACACTACAACCTGCGAGAGATGCGCTTACATAGCCAAACTAAAAGCAAAGCTCTCTCCACCCAAGACTGTGCTGGACAGTCAAGAAGAGAAGGTTAACACCTGCACTACACCTCAAGCAACACATAGCCCTTCTAAACCCACACCACCAACACCCACACATAATACTAATCCCACATATGTGGAGGCCCTTAACATTTACCTGCCCAAGCAACAAGGACCTCTGAAGCTGAAACACAAACACCAGTCACAACCAAAGTGTCACATAGCTCACACCAGTGTGCCACCCAACAGCAATCCCTAAGGCAAGGCAACATACCCAACAGTTTAGTCATAGGTGACTCTATAGTCATAGGTGACTCTATAGTCAGGCATACTGATGTCCCACTCACCAGGCTGGACAAGAAGAAAATTACAGTCAGCTGCCTGTCGGTTGCCAGGATCCACCACACAACGCATGCACTCAAGTCACTCCACAACAAGTACAAATATGACTGTCACTGACCATGTTGGAGTGAATAACTTGAGATGTACCTCCCTGGACTACATGAAAAGAGAAATGGAAGAGATGTCGGATCATGTGGCCCAGGCAGATATGACCCTAGCCCTAAGTAGCATCCTGCTTTCGCCCAGAATGATACCACAGTACAAGGACAAAATGATTGACTTCAACAATTGGCTAAGCTTCTGGTGTCATTCAAAGGGGATCCAGTATCTGTCTGCCAGGGATAACATTATCAACAGACCACAATGCTTTGCCAGAGATGGTCTGCACCTGTCACCCCTGGGATTCAGGTGATTGGCTAAGGCTCTTGCCACCCCTATAGTGCCTTTTTTATGCAAAGCTCAAAGGACAAAACCACCACCGTAACAGGTACAAGCATGCAAAATCTGAAGGTAATGCTACTCAATGCTAGAAGTCTAAACCTCAAAATGCACTCTCTCAAGGCACTCATAAAAATGGAGAACATCAATATCTGTGCAGTAAGTGAGACCTGGTTCAAGGCTCCAGAGACCACCCCTGCAATACCAGGCTATAACTCTTACCACACTTTTTGGCCACCAAACCAGGATGAAACACTAAAGGTGGAGGAATGTCTATATTCATCAAGGATATTCACAACACCAGGCTAGTTGCCCATCACAATGTATCTGAATTTCTCCAGGTGCAACTAACACTAGGTATGACTGCAATGCAAATTGTAGCATGCTACAGGTCCCCCACCATGCCCCAAGATTCTCACTACACCTTTCTAAACATACTGGAAAATATTAAGATACAACCAAACACCCTAATAATGGGCAATTTCAACTACCCTGCCATTAACTGGGAAAACTACCCATGCACCAACACCTTTGCCCAACGGTTCTTGGAATTCATAAATTCCAATGCCCTGGATTAACTAATCCTTAGTCCCACCAGAGGCTCCAATATCCTAAACCTGGTCATTACCAACATGAGAAATCGATGCTCCACACCTATGGTCACCCACTCGTTGGCCAGGTCTAACCATAAGCTAATCACCCTTGACATCCACATCCCACCCCCCAGTAAGGAAACCTCTGTAAAAACTTCTCCAAAGTCAACTTCATGCTACTCAAGTCAGAAGTGACAAACTTCATGACACCCATGCAGGCGGGAACTGAAGGTTCGATTGCTGAATCCTACACTAAGGCACTGTATGAGCATATCCACTCGAATCGTGCCATCCCCAATAGAACCAAGACGGTCTCCTCCAAAAAAAGGAAGCCAATCTGGTGGTCCCTTGCCATAAACAAACTTTACAACAAAAGGAAGAAACTGTTGCAAAAAAAAGGAAAATCCCAGGATGCAAAAAACTCCCTTACCAGCCTCAGTAAGAAACTGAGATCCCTCATAGAATCCTCCAAAGCTAGTTACGAAAATAAAATTGCCAAAGATTCCAAAGACAACCACAAGGCATTCTATAGCTATGTCAAGAATCTAAATGGCAATGCTCAGATCTGCTCTGAGCTACAAGAGAATGGCATTAAATATACTGATCCCAAGGATACTGCCAATATCCTGGCAGATCGATTCAGTGCAAACTTCACCCTCCTCTCACCCTCTAAAGGGCCCATCTCAATACCGAAAGATTGCCAAATTTTGGTAATAACGACCACACAGGTAAAAAATGCACTCTCCAAAGGTAAGAATACAGCATCCATAGGACCTGACTACATCCCAGACTGTGTACTACATGAACTACAAAATGACCTGGCACCTCACCTACGTGTCATGTTTAATCATAGCCTCACCTCAGGCTTCGTGCTCACTGAGTGGCGCACAGCTACAGTTATCCGACTCCACAACGGGAGATCCACCTTGGATCCCAGGAACTATCGCCCTATCAGTCTGACGAGCCTGATCTGTAAGGCCATGGAATGTATTACCATGGAACTTATAAACAAAGGCATTGGCAACCTTCAAACACTGGACCCCACACAGTCTGGGTTCGTGAAGGGCCGATCTTGTCTCCTGAACCTGACTGACTTCTTCGAATCAGTCTCCAGAGCCGTGGACAAGGGTAAGGTGGTCCACACAGCCTATCTGGACCTCGCTATGACCTTCAACACCATCCCCCACTCTGGAATCACAGAGAAACTTACTAAGCTGAGCATTAATCCCTACATCACTCGATGGGTTGCCAACTGGCTTACTGATAGAATCCACACTGTAAAAGTAGCCGACTCCATATCCAGCTCCAAACAAGTGGAGTACCTCAGGGTTCAGTCCTGGGACCGCTCTTGTTTGGCATCTACTTCTAGGAAGTACAGGCCAAAACCAAGGGACTTTGGCTAACAAAGTTTGCAGATGACTGCAAACTGGGAGCCATTATTGAATCCCCAAATGATGTACAAAAGGGCCTTAAAGAAACAGATGCTTGGTGCCAGAGCCATGGGTTCAAGCACAATGCCAAGAAATGTATAGTTATCCCCTTTGGGGAAAAACATGTACCCATGAATTACCACATAGCTGGCAGTACACTAAACACCAAAAGTGTGATAAGAGACTTAGGGACACAGGTGCAGTGGTCTCACCTTCGATAACCACATTGCCACAAAAGTCAGGAAATCCTTCTATGTGGCACACCTCATCACTATGCGCTTTTCATCCAGAAAAAAGGAGGTAATTTCCCACTGTACTCATCCCTCATTAGACCCATTATAGAATACAACCCTGTTTGGTATGTACCTCTCAAGACATATGCAACAACTCGAAAGACTGCAGAAATACCTCACTAAAAGAATCACAGGCCTATAGCAGATGCCCTATGCTGACCATCTAAAAAACACCACCTATACCTCTGTCGCATATCGTCTAGTCAGAGGTAATCTCTGCTTAACATACAAGGCCATGTCAAACCCAGAGCTGTTGGACATGCTAAACTTAAAGAAATCCCAATCCCTCAGAGAGACATGCTCCAGGGATCTAAACCTTGTCATCACAATGAACAAAACATGCTGGAGGGATAGGTTCCTGACTCAGAGACTCCCCAGACTGTGGAATAGACTGCCCATACATGTCATGCTGAGCGCCTCTTTGGCCCTCTTCAAAAGAAACTTTGATGATTGGATGTGAGATAGGAAATTCACCCCGGGGATCACGTTAGTCGCCCTGCTAGACAGGGGTCCAAGGAAGTAAATACTGTGGGAAGAAATAGCCACGGAATTGTTACGGCTAGGCTTGTATAGGGTCCTAGGGCTGATAGCCTAGTGCCAACCTATGAACGTACTACAGATACAGCATTTGTATACATTTCTTAACTTACTGATATTACTCTTATTAATATTACATAAAATATGTTTCTTTCTTTGTGTATTTGCATATTATTCATAAAGTGTTTACTCTTCTTATTTCTAGTATTATAGGAAATCCTGACTATAAATAAAATGTCTGTCTAATTTAGATGTGTGTCTTTAGCAATTGTGTACTGTTGCTCTGGTCTGAGTTTCAGTATATAACTAAATCATGTGAAAATGAGAATTCACAACATGCAGCAACTGCTAATCTCTGTTGTAAGGTTTTCATTCTCCTAAACTATTCTAATCAATAACAGACATCTAATTTTACTGCTTTCCATTGATGCATACAGATGGGGTTAATAACACTGCAGCATAAGCTATTAACATTTAGTAAAATGCAAGCAAATTCTATATCGGAGACAGCACAATTAAAAACATTACTATAGCTTTTATGTTTCCAATTCTTTACTTCTAAATAAGTATTCAAAAATAAGTAAATAAATAAATGGTATTTTGAGCAGATTTAGGTTCATAGGTAAGTACTAGGCTATCTGCCCGAGGGCATATGTAAGCCTAGCCAGAATGTGTTGGCTTTCGCCGCCCCCTTAGATTAGTTCCCTGTGCCTCTGTCCAGCAGAGCCATTAGTTCCCTGTGCCTCTGTCCAGCAGAGCCACTGCAGTGATCCTCGGGGGAAATTTTCTGTTTCCCATCCACTCGTCAAGGTTTCTCTTGAAGAATGTTAGTGAGGGACTCTGCCTAATGTAGATTGGAATCCTGTTCCAAAGCATGGGGAGTCTCTGGGACAGGAATCTATCCCTCCAGCAAGTCCTATTTATCGTTATGGTGATGTTTAGATCCCTAGAGCGTGTGGCTCTCTGGGATTTGTTTTTTTTAGGTGGAGCATGTCCATCAATTCTAGGTTGGACATGGCCTTGTATATCAGACAGAGATCACCTCTGAGTAGGTGGTATGCAACAGAGTAGAGCTGGAGTTTCTTCAGTCAGGCTGCATAGGGCATCTGTCTGAGGCCAGTAATCCTCTTGGTGAGGTACTTCTGTGGTCTTTCCAGCTGTTGCAGGTGTCTTGTAAGGTACATCCCAAATGGAGCTTTGTACTCTATGATGGGTCTGATGAGTGATGAGTAGAGGCGCCCAATAACCTCTTTTGTTCTAGATGCAAACCCTTTTGTGATTAGGTGGGCCACATAGAAGGATTTTCTAACCACCTTGGCAATATGATTATCACAGAAGAGATTACTATCTACTTTGGTCCCCAATCCCTTATTTCATTTTCTGTATTTAGGGGACTACCACATATGTGGTAGTTCGCGGGTACTTTGTTTTTTCCAAAGGGGATGACTTTTTGGCATTTAGCTTGAGGCCATGATTTTGACACCAGGTATCAGTCTTAGTGAGAACCTTCTGGAGGATGTCTGTATCAGCCGGAGAGTCAATTATGCCCCCCAGTTTGCAGTCATCTGCAAACTTGGTCAGCCATAGTCCTGTGCCTGCCTGTACCTCTGAGAAGTATATGCAGAACAGGAGGGGTCCCAGGGACTGAGCCCTGGGGGACGCCACTTGTAACTGGTTTAGAGTCGGACCTAGAGCCTGCAACTCTCACTGTGTGGGTTCTATCCGTGAGCCAATTGGCAACCCATCTCGTGACGTAGGGGTTTATGTTCAGGCTGGTGAGCTTGTCTATAATACCAGAATGGGGAATGGTGTTGAAAGTCTTTGAGAGGTCTAGGTAGGCTGTGTGGACCTCCTTTCCCTCGTCTAAAGCCTTGGTAACTGTCTCAAAGAAGTCCACCAGGTTTAGGAGGCATGACCTGAGCTTAACAAAGCCAAACTGAGTAGGGTCCAATGTTTGGAGGTTCCCAATGTCTCTGTTAATGAGTTCCATGATGATGCGCTCCATAGCCTTGCAGACCATTTCTCACATATACACTTGACAATGAGGAGAAGAGATCCAAACTTCTTTTCACTGCCATGATTCAGGCACTTCCTGCTTTCACAAACATCAGTGATGAACTATGAACACTTAACACCTAGATAGTCATCAAAACAGCTCACTAAGAGTGTGAGAAGTAAAGCAAACAAGAATCAAGCAGTTTCATACAACTAAATCATTCTTTTGATCTTGAGCTTTTTTATAGTGCTAATTGCTTCATACTCTGTGAAAGGAACAAAGAAAACACAGTCGCCATCACTTTAACACTTCTAATTAGCATATTACTTAGATCTGACATTTATTTAACCTAACAATGCAAATACTGAGTCAAATTAAATAAAATTATCCGAAACAGTCAAACTTACAACGTTTGTTATTTATAATTTAATGTCATTTTCATACTGGAAATATTTATTTAACATTTAGAAATTCATTTATAAGTTTAGTTTAAATGAAATATATTAAGTCCCTCACCACAAATATAGTAAGACTATTTATATACCCTATTATGTAAAATGCTTTAGTTTAAAACATAAATACATAATTACATATGGTTTGAAGCTTAAAGGGGCAGTCCCACGGATGTCTTTCTTTGGATTCAACCTTTGTTTACATTTCAGGTTTGCCTTTCTGAGCATGCTCATCTTTGGCTGGGGGGGTGATGGAAGAGTACCTGAAGAAGTTTCAAAGGTCTTAGCCAAATTCCATCTCAAATTGCAGTTGTACTGACAACAGCTCCCCTTGTGAGACATTAATTACTTTAATCTGTGCATTTTACCCATTGAGAAAAATACCCTTTCAGGCATTTTATGACCTGACTGCTGCTGCTACTCTAGAAAGCACATTAGTAATGCAAGACTTTTAAAACATTAGTAAGCAGAGTGTTTTGTTTCTTTCATATTTCATTCTGTGCTGATTGTGAATCCTAGCCATCTGCAATCATTTAATGACATGACTTCTACCTGTACCTATACTACATCTGAGTCAGGAAAACAGTAGTGGAAAGCGTATTTCTCTTTCTTTCATGTTTTGCTGTATTCTGATTTTTTAACACTAACCTGGTGCAGTGACTTTCTGACCTGCTAGTAATTCCATAGAAAGCAAGTGTGTGACAGAAGGTTAGAGCATTAGTAGACAGTCTTCTGTTCCTTTTTCAACTTCTAGTTTGATATGTGCTGATTTCTAAAACCTACTAGACAAATGCACTATTTTTTATAAGTGGGTTGCTTGTACATCTGTAGAAGCATGAGTGATACAAAATTTAAATTTTAGTATACATTGATGTTCCTTTTCCCTGGCACAGCTTTCTTTATTTTAAATCTGAGCCAGGAGCTGGGTGCATAGTTCCCCAATCCAATGTAAGGAGGAGAGGAATACATATCCAAAGATTAGATTATCCTTGGAGCTGAAACGAGACTGCAACTGTCGAGTTACAAGCTAATTAGAAGTAAAATGACACTGTGGGTGGGAATGAAAGTGACGTGTCGAAGTGGGTGTGACTTCTGTCAGCTTAAGTCGGACCCTAATTTTAGACATTGGGATTGTCCCTTTAAAGTCTTAAATAAACCCTTTACTTACAGGGTAAATAAAGAAGTTATGTACTCACCATAACGTTCCATGTGAGTTGTTCATCTCGCCATCATTCTTGCTGATGGGTTCAGAGCCGAGGCCTAATGCAAAAGCTCAAGGTCTTCAACCAGCTCGAGGCCTATTCCCTATCCCATGATGCACTAGTGCTTCCCACAGATCTTGTTTGCTGCCAATAAAAATACATGCCACTCTTGATATACCAATAACAGAGGAAAGCTATATAAAGGTGAATACAAGCATGTCTTAGGTGAATACTCGGCCCCCAAGAAGCTTGGATGGGGGTTGGAGGGTGGGATATAAGAATGAAGGTGAGATAAACAACTCGCATGGAATGTTATGGTGAGTACATAACTTCTTTATGTGAAGTTGTTCTATCTTGCCTTTCATTCTTACTGATGGGTTAGCGTCCCAAGCACCATCTTTCTCGGGTGGATCATGAGAGTACATTCTTCAGGACAGTGGAATCAAAGGAAGCCCTGTCCCTGAAGGCCCTACCCTACAAACCACACACCCACCTTCGCTGAGGGTCTCAATAAAAACCTACCCAAACAGCAGAGACCTCCAAGGCAGAAACGCACTTGACCACAACACTAATCACGAAAACACATAACTCTCTTAAACAGTGTGCCACTCAACCAAATCCCCTAAGGCAAAACAGCATGCCCAACACACTAGTCATATGTGACTAGATAGTGAGGCACACTGATATCCCACTCACTAGGTTGAATAAGGAGAAATCAACAGTCAGCTGCCTGTCAGGCGCTAGGATCCACCACATACCGCATGCACTCAGGTCCCTCAACGGGTACAAATATGACTCTGTCATTGTACATGTGGGTGTGAATGACCTAAGATGTACCTCCTCGACTACATGAAAAGAGACATGGAGGAGCTCTCAGATTATGTAGCCCAGGTTGGTATGACCCTAGCCCTGAGCAGCATCCTACCATCACCCAGAATTATACCACAGTACAAGCAGAAAATGATTGATTTCAACAATTAGCTAAGTTTCTGGTGTCATTCTAAGGGGATCCAGTATCTGCCTGGGATGACTGGACTGACAGACCTCGATGCTTTGCCAGAGATGGCCTGCATCTGTCACTCCTAGGCTTCCGGATACTGGCCAAGGCTCTTGCCACCCCTATAATGCCTTTTTAGGCAGTGTTCCAAAGACCAAATTACCACCATAACAGCTACAAACAAATGCAATCTGAGGGTCATGCTGCTCAACGCTAGAAGTCAGTAACAAAAAGGCACAGCAAGACCATCCATGTAAAACAAGGTTTATTACTTCAAGCTTTTGAGTTGAAACTTTTTTTCAAGAATAAATCAGTACATTAAAACCACAGAATAAATATAGAACACCAGCCAATCACATAACATATCTCAAACACATTATATAATTATACAATTTACATAATTAATATAGTAGACTAAGCCTAGTTCACTAAAAGACTTCATTAAAAACAATGGTCAACTTAACAAATTTCATTACTGCCTAAAAAGCTCCACAGGACAACTGTAATACTCTAACATATGCTTGTCTTAATTTCAAAATGGGTTTAATACTATTAGTTTTATTAAGCCCTGGATAGACATCAGATCTAAAAAAGTTTATCCATTTGTACTGCTCTCCCTGTGGCATTCACAATGTCCCCTCTTTTGTTTTTACAGATTCTGCAGTATCCTAAATTTAAATGTATGTTCATTTCCACAATGTAAAATATGCTTACTAAGTGCATTTGTCTCAACCCCCCTTCTTATATCAGATAAGTGGGATGCAATTCTCTCCTTGCATTTACAGTTAGTTTTCCAATGTAAAAACACAAACATTTTTCACAGTTATCCAAGTAAACAAAATGTTCACTATTGCACGTCCCAAATGCCTTAAAAATAAAATTAACTTGAGTTATAGGATGTATAAATAGAAGTTATGTTCTTACCATAACGTTCCATGTTAGTTGTCTTCTTCTCGCCTTCTTCTTGCTGGATGGGTTCGGAGCCGACCTCGGCTCCGACTCGGCCACTCTAAAGCTCGAGAGTTGGTTCCACCGGCTCGAGGCTCCCCTTATATCCCACAATGCTAGGCGAGAGTTACCTCAGATCTCGTTTGTAAGCTAACCCCAGCTTATAACAGAAACAGTATAACTGTAAAAAACAGAATCCACCTCTAACAACAGGGAGAAGAAGGGTGACCTACATCCTGAAACAAGAAATATGCATAATAGCATATAGCTAAGAAAGAGGTGGTAGAAAGAGAGGTCACGATCACAACTCCTCTAGGTCTGTCCAGGCCAGGGGAAGGAGGGTGGGGCGAAGAAGAAGGCGAAGAAGACAACTAACATGGAACGTTATGGTAAGAACATAACTTCTATATGTTAAGTTGTCTATCTCGCCTTCATTCTTGCTGGATGGGACCGGCCCTAGCACCTTGTCCCGGTGGCCTAACGGAACAGACTCCTGAGAACAGTGGAACCAAAATTAGCTCTATGCCTAGAAGCTAAATCCAACTTATAATGGGAAATAAAAGTGTGAGGAGTAGCCCAAGTAGCCGCTGCACAAATGGTGTCAATAGGCAGTCTGTCTTGGAAGGCTAGAGAAGTAGCCAAAGCTCTGGTGGAATGGGCTTTAGGCTTATTAGGCAGTTTTGGTGTCTAATCTCATAAACAAGGGTAATCAGAGATGTTAGCCATCTGGATAAAGATACCTTTGAAACTGGAAGTCCCTTTCTGCTTTCCGCATAGGAGACAAACAGCTGATCAGATTTTCTGAACTGTTTCGTCCTGTCCAAGTAGTACCTTAATTGACGATGAACATCCAGACAGTGTAATTTTTGTTCAGACCTATTTGAATACTCCGGGAAAAAGACAGGGAGGTCAATGCATTGGTTTAGATTTGATGTTGAAACCACCTTAGGCAAAAAGGACGGGTTAGTTCGTAAGGAAACTCTGTCCTTATGGAACACAAGGTAAGGAGAACGACAACTGAGTGCTTGAAGTTCTGAAATTCTTCTAGCTGATGTGATAGCCACCAGAAAGAGAGTTTTCCATGATAATAACTTTAAGGAACATGAAGCTGCAGGTTCGAAAGGGAAAGAATCAAAGAAGCAAGAACTAAATTTAGGTCCCAAGGAGAAGGAGGATTTCTTACAGGAGGTCTGAGAAGAAAAACTCCTTTCAAAAAGGCTTTGCAGAGTTTGTGGGACATTAGGGCGGATTCAGAAATACCCACATGGAAATTAGAAATAGCTGCCAATTGAACCTTAAGAGTAGATGGAGATGAACCTGCGTGGAAGAGTTCAGCAAGAAAATCAAGGACTAGTTGGATGGAAGCGTGAAAGGATCTATGTCCTTTCCTTGTGCCCAATATGAAAAGCGTTTCCACTTACTCAAATAAATCTTTCGAGTGGAAGATTTATGGGAAGCTATCAAAATATCTCTAACAGAGTGAGATAATTGAGGAAGCCTGGCTACGGTTGGAAGTGGAGGAACCAAGCAGTGAGGTTCAGAGAGGGAGGGAGCGATGAAACTGACCCGACTGATGGATCAAAAGATCTGGAACTAGGTCCAGATTCCACGGTCGCCCAAAAGAAATCGATGCAGAAAGGGGAACCACACTTGTCGAGGCCAGTAAGGAGCAATGAGGATCAATGAGGCCTTCTGAGCGATAGCTTTCTGTATTACTTGAGAGATCAGTGGGAAAGGAGGAAATGCATACAGAAGTCCCCGGGCCAAACTTGGACTAGCTGGCCCCTGCTGGGTTGGCCTGGTAAAGGGAATAGAGTGAAGTATTCTCTGCACTTGCTGTTTTGGGGAGTAGCAAAAGATCGCAGCAAGGCTGACCCCACTTGAGAAAAATCTCTCTCACTACAGAGTCTTTCAGAGACCACTCGTGAGGCATGAGAATAGCTCTGCTCAACTTGTCCGCAATGTGATTGGACTTCCGGGATGTGCGTTGCTATCAGAAAACGCTGAGAAGAAATCGCCCATTGCCACAGTCTGAGTGCTTCTCGACACAGGGGTATGATCTGGTTCCGCCTTGTTTGTTGATGTACCACACTACAGACATATTGTCTGTCTGGATTGCAATCGTTCCCAAGGGAAGAGAGTCTTGAAGGGCTTGCAACGCTAAAAGCACTGCTCTCATCTCCAGAACATTTATGTGCAAGTGGGATTCGGCTAGTTGCCTCGTGCCCTGCTCTGTCCTGCCCTGATAATGCCCCCCACCCGATCAGGGAGGCATCCGTTGTCAGAGTAGCAACCGGAGGAGGTGGAACAAATGGTCTCCCAACAGGAGCTGGGGAAGACATCCACCACATGAGATGCTTTTGCACGCTTGCCTGACCATAAAGGTGTGAGACAGTGGAAGTTCCTGATATGACCACTGAGAAAAGAGCATCCACTGAAGGATCCGCATGTGGTATCTGGCCAATGGAAGGAGGGTATGGCGCTGCCATGATTCCCAACACCTTTAGAACTAACCTGGCTTTGGCTCTGTTGTAGTTGAGAAGTAGTGATACCAATTTTGAATGTCTGATATCCTTTGGTTCGTTAGTGTTGCAGACATGTTTACAGTATCTAAATTTGCCTATGAAGGTAATAGTACGATAAGGCGACAAAACAGACTTTTCGCAATTTATTGAGATACCCAGATTTTGACAGACGCGAAAAGTGTAATCTCTGGCCATCAGAAGGAGATGCTTGGTGGGAGCTGTGAGGAGCCAGTCGTCCAAATATGGAAACACCTGGAATCCTTGTCGTCTCAGGTGAGAAGCTACCACTGCCATGCATTTGGTAAACACCCGGGGGGCAGTGGTGAGACCAAAGGGCAGGGCCCTGAATTGAAAATGACTGGTTCCCAGCCTGAAGCGGAGGAATCTTCTGGAGCGCCTGTTCATTTTTATGTGATAGTACGTCCTGAAGGTCTATAGAGCACATCCAGTTTCCTTTTCCCAATAGGGGAAGAATGGATTGCAGCGTGACCATCCGAAATCTTGTTTTCTTGACCGATCTGTTCAAGATACTGAGATCCAAAATTGGTCTCCAGTCCCCTGTTTTCTTTGGAACTAAAAAGAACCTTGAGTAGATTCCGGATCCTAGTTGGTCTGCTGGCACTGGCTGAATAGCTCTTTTTGCAAGCAGTTTTGAAATTTCCAAAGCTGCTATATCCCTTTGAGCGGGTGGAACATCTGGAAGGGATTTTTTTGACTGATTTGGGAAACGAAGAAAGGGAATAGAATAACCTTCGGAAATGATGGACTGTACCCATTTGTCTTGTGTCAAGGATAGCCAGGCTTCTGGGTACAGTGACAATCTTCCCCCGACTGCCTCCGAAGATGGGCAGTCGGGCAACACCTCAGGGATGCTGAAAGGGCTTATCGGAGGACATTTCTCGATTGCCCTGGTTCTGCGGACCCCCTCTGCCTCTAGGGCGACGTCTACCATTGTTGTTCCCCCCTCTGCCTCTGGCGGGGAACCGACTCTGTGCATCAGGCGAAGTCCCTTGAGATTGTTTACGGAAGCACATCTTTCCCCCCTTCTGGCCTTTGGGGTAAGGCCTAGAAGGAGTAGAAAACGGACTCCGACGGCAGAAAGGGTCTTGCCATCAGTCTCGCACCTAGTCAGGGTTTCTTTCACTTGTGGACCAAAAAGAGATGATCCATCAAAAGGGGAGTTCGTGAAAGACGCCTTGAAAGGTTCCAAAATTGCATAGCCGCATCCAGGCGTGCCTACGTAAGGCTACCCCTGTTCCTCTTGCTCTGCTCGCTCCATCGGCCGCATAAGAAAGGAGGCGCATGGAGGAGTTGGAAATAGAATTAGGATAGCCAGCTGCGTGTTCATTTTCTCTTGGAAACCCGCAGCTGTAGGGTCCTTCAGCATTTCACTCGCTTCTTTGATCAAGTCCCTTTGAAGACGAGTGAAATGGCATAGGTAATTCAGCGAACGCATAGTAAATGTCGCTGAGGAGAACATCCGCTTCCCGTACCTATCCATGGACCTAGATTCCTTGTTAGGTGGATGGACAGGCACTGAAGGATCAGCCAGTTCCTTCTTTGTGGCGGCAGCTACCACCATAGCATCCACAGAGACTCCTTTTGATAAAAATTCCTTGTCTGATGGAGCTGTGATGAATTTGGAGGGTCTCCTGGGAGTGGGGTCCACTGAATCAGGAGCCGTCCATGCCTTCTTAGCAACCACCTGCATGAGGGGGTCGAAGGGGGGGGCACCCAGGAGGTGGAAGGACGAGAGCCAAACGCCTCAAGATACACAGATTCGTCCTCCGAAGGGTTGAGGGCTGGCCAATTTCCCCTCTGTTTAAGGATCTCCAGAATGTCTGCAAATGAGACATCTTCAGAAGGGGAACGGGGGGAACCCTCAGAATCATCTAGATCTGTGTCCGACGTGATAGACTCAGGTGAGTCAATGTGCTTCCTCTTGCACTTCCTCTTCCGAGGGGGCTCTTCTGCCAAATCAGGAGAGGCCTCGGAAGAGGATGAAATCCCCAAAGGGAGCTCCTGAGGAGTTGGCTCTCTGCGGTCCGGGATGAGGGAGTGAGTCGACTTACCCTGAGGCAGCATAGAGGGAGGGGCTGACGGAGCCGACTGTGGAGTAGAGCCAGGCTCTAACACACTCCGCATGACCTCGAAAGCACCCCTGTCAGGCAGAGCCAGAGGTCCCCGCTCCGAGGAGCTAAGGACCCCCCTCGGCACCGACAGTGATGGCCCCGAGGCCGATGGCGGAGCCGAACTCACCAGCGCCCGAGGACCGAGACGGAGAGGGGCATCGGGCAGGGGTCCGATGCCACTCACCCCTCGAGCCGACGAGGGAAGTCCGCGCCGAGATTCCTCCATGGAAGAAAACGGAGCCGACGACGGAGCCGAAGACAATTGTCTCGGCCCGAGGTGACCACAGTCTCGGTTCCGACACGACCCGGCCCGAACTCAAGAGAGTCGAAGGAGGAAAGAGTTGATGGACGGGGCAGGCACCGACTGATGAGTCGGGCTCTGAAGCATCTGGGCTAGTGCCTCGGACTTGAGTAGTCGACTCACCACCCTCTGAAGGTCATGATCGGACAGCCTCGATGACCTAGAGGAATGAGACCTTGGCTCCGTTCAGACAGCAGGGGAGATCTTGGAGCCGAATGAACGGAGCCAAGAGAAGGTGACCTAGACCTCTTTCTGGTTGTCGGCTCAAGATCTTGTCGGAGCCGACACGGTACCTCGATAACCTCGGCTCCGCCGAGCAGGAAGCCACAGAAACTGTGGACTGAGTCTTATCGGCTCCAGCCGGAGCCGATAAAGGCAAAGGTTGAACAACCTGAGGTCTCGGCTCAGAAGCCGGAGCCAAGACCTCGATGCCTTGGAGGGCTTCCCTGTTGAGACAGACAGGGAATCCTCAGGCTTCAACAAGCCTCTCAGAATAAGCTTGTTTTTTCTTTCCTGCAGGACCCTGGGGCTGAAGCCATGGCAAACAGCACAGGAGTCCTGCAGGTGCAAAGGCCCCAGACAATAGACACAAGAAGTGTGAGCGTCTGTCAGAGACATTTTCTGACAGCACGCATCACACTTCTTGAATCCGGAGACCTTTGCTTCTTTAGACATAGCCTAACTGGTGAACACAAACACACACTCAAACACACCAGTTATACCCTGTCAAAATAACTACTTTAGTAAAAATACTAAAAACGGGAAAAAATTAGGTCGGGGATAAAGTTCAATGAACTACACTAATTTGATAATAATTAAACTAAAAAAGGGGTAAAAAGAGTAACTTTTAATAGAAAAAGCTTAAACTCACCAGGAACCGGTAGAACAACCAACCTCGAAGCTGTAGCGGCAAACGAGATCTGAGGTAACTCTCGCCTAGCATTGTGGGATATAAGGGGAGTCTCGAGCCGGTGGAACCAACTCTCGAGCTTTAGAGTGGCAGAGTCGGAGCCGAGGTCGGCTCCGAACCCATCCAGCAAGAATGAAGGCGAGATAGACAACTTAACATATCCTGTTTCCATATTAATGAACTTACAAAAGGTGCAGTTATAACAGGGGCCTGACCTCTTATTAAATCTATATAACTCTTCATTTTTCTCAAAATCTTTATAGCAAATAAGTTGTTTGAGGTTCTTCTCTTTCTTATATACAAAATACAGCTTTTCTCCTACTATTTTCCTAACATTAACATCAGTACTATGAACAGTCCAATTCCTTTTAATTATGGACTGAATCTACCTAGAATGTCTGCTGTACTTCATCATATATATCCTAATTTATTAAACCCAGCTTCTCTCAACGGATTGTTCTTCTGGGCATTATTGCCTTCTCTAAGTAAATATGGTTTAGCCACACTAGGCCTTTCAGATTTAACATATTCTACATTCTTAGTTAATAAATCTCTACTATAACCTCCTGCCACAAAGTCCTGTATCATAGTACTAATTTCAGCTGCAAACCCTTCTTCAGTGGTGTTTAGCCTACTGGCTCTCAAGAATTGACATTTTACTACACCCTTATAAACATGAGTGGGGTGCATACTGGAGTTAGGTACATATCTAGTTGCTTGTACCTCTTTCCTATATATATAGATGTATGAATTTTATAAATATTCACCAGTTTAACATCCAAGAAAGTAATTTCCTTTACTGAACAAGACATTTCAACCTTAAGGAAGCTAGTGCTGTTTTGTAGATGTTCAACAAATAACTTCAATGCCTCCTTTCTACCTCTCCACAATAATACTATGTCATCTACAAAATGTTTATAGTGCATTAAACACTATTATAGTATTCATTTTTGTTAGAATCAAAAATAGTGTATTCTTTCCATCTGGCCAACACTATGTTAGCATAGCTATTTGCTACAGGTGTGCCTATAGCTACTCCTGAAGTCTGATGATACACATCCCCAAACATGAAAACATTATTTTGTAGAACAATCTCCAGTAGAGAACATAGCAGTGACATTTTATTTGTTGTAAAAGTGCTGTGCTTAACTAGAAATTCTCTAACATATTCAATACCTATATTGTTAGGAATAACCGTAAATAAGGACTTAATGTCCATAGTTACAAACAACACATTTGTCATATTCATAGCCAAAAACATTCTCAACGACTCTAAAAATTCACAAGTGTCCTTTATATAGGACATGCTGTGTTTCAATAAAGATTTAAGTTGCTGGTCTAAATATTTTAAGATTGCTGTACTAGCCCATTGCTTTCCTGAGACTATGGGTCTCTTTGGGGAGTGAAGCAAGTTTTTATGGAGCTTGGGCAACCCATATATAACAGGGCAGACAGGATGTTCTATGTAGAAATAATTACACTGTTCAGGATTAATTGCTAACTGCATTAAATAGTCATACAATTCAGTTTTAATCCTATAAATCATTCTATTCAGCTCTATAACATTTATAATCTTAAATGTTGCACTGTCATTTAAAAATTCATACATCAGTTCTTGATATTGTTGTACATTAAATATAAATGTTTTCTCACCTTTATCAGCTGGTTTCAGTATAATGTCAGTCCTTTTAACTAAGTCTATTAATACTTTTCTTTCATTAGCATTCAGGTTATGAAAACTAGATTTCCCATTAAAAAAACAGATCATAAACATCATTCTCATATAACTGTAAAAAGGCTGTGACAGTCACTGTGCTATTAGGTAAAAAAAAAGTGCTACTTCTTTTTAAGATATTTTCAGTACTGGCATTATCATTCCCAAATAACATTTTCAGATCTAAATTCCTAACAAACATTCTTAGCTCTGTAATGCTGTCATTCAATACACCATTACCAGATGGAATAAAAGTTAAACCCTTGTCTAAAAAACTCAATTCCAGTTCAGAAAATTCAAAGCCAGACAAGTTAGCAACAGTATGTCCTGCTAAGTCTTTCTGCTTCTTGTTACAGGGCCTACCTTTGGTCTTGCCCCCAAGTCTTTCCTTTATGGTGTTCCTCTTTGCTTGCTTCGGTCTCTCTCCCTCTGCTGCACCTGTACTGGGAGCTGTAGATTTATTTTTAAGATTTGTTTTGCCTAAAAAACTACTTGTTGTCTCAGTGGTAGAAATGTTACTATTATGAACCTCACAAGTATGTTTCTTGTCAGCCAGCAATTCTTGGTCTGTAGGTTCACTTGTAAAAGGGTCTAAATCTGTAACACCTATATACACAGCAGTTCCTTCCTGTGTGTTAATTGGTGCTGTATTACTCATAGTAGAAGAGCCCTCTCTTCTAGATTGTTGTAGCTGAGCATTAGTTTGATTTAGCTGATAGATTAGCTGAGAAAGGTGGGAAAACAGTTATACTTAATGTACAACAATATCAAGAACTGATGTATGAATTTTTAAATGACAGTGCAACATTTAAGATTATAAATGTTATAGAGCTGAATAGAATGATTTATATGATTAAAACTGAATTGTATGACTATTTAATGCAGTTAGCAATTACTCCTGAACAGTATAATTATTTCTACATAGAACATCCTGTCTGCCCTGTTATATATGGGTTGCCCAAGCTCCATAAAAACTTGCTTCACCCCCCAATGGGACACAAAGTCTCAGGAAAACAATGGGCTATTACAGCAATCTCAAAATATTTACACCAGCAACTTAAACCACTATTGAAACATAGTTGTGTCTTTCGGCTTTTCCCGGTTAGGGGTCGCCACAGCTAATGATTGGCAGTAGATTTTTACGTACTGGCTTGCCGGGCCTAACGCACAACCTTCAGCGAAGGAACGCCCATTCACGCATGTCACCACACAGAAGACGCTCTAAATGAGAATTGAACGGGCAACGTCTAACTATGAGGCGACAACGCTACCGCAGCACCACCACCGCAGTACAGTATGTCCTATATAAAGGACACTGGTGAATTTTTAGTGTCATTGAGAATGTTTTTGGATATGAATATGACAAATGTGTTGTTTGTAACTATGGACATTAAGTCCTTATTTACGGTTATTCCTAACAATATAGGTATTGAATATGTTAGAGAATTTCTAGTTGAGCACAGCACTTTTACAACAAATAAAATTTTACTGCTATGTTCTCTACTGGAGATTGTTCTACAAAATAATGTTTTCATGTTTGGGGATGTGTATCATCAGACTTCAGGAGTAGCTATAGGCACACCTGTAGCAAATAGCTATGCTAACATAGTGTTGGCCAGATGGAAAGAATACACTATTTTTGATTCTAACAAAAATGAATACTATAATAGTGTTTAATGCACTATAAACATTTTGTAGATGACATAGTATTATTGTGGAGAGGTAGAAAGGAGGCATTGAAGTTATTTGTTGAACATCTACAAAACAGCACTAGCTTCCTTAAGGTTGAAATGTCTTGTTCAGTAAAGGAAATTACTTTCTTGGATGTTAAACTGGTGAATATTTATAAAATTCATACATCTATATATATAGGAAAGAGGTACAAGCAACTAGATATGTACCTAACTCCAGTATGCACCCCACTCATGTTTATAAGGGTGTAGTAAAAAGTCAATTCTTGAGAGCCAGTAGGCTAAACACCACTGAAGAAGGGTTTGCAGCTGAAATTAGTACTATGATACAGGACTTTGTGGCAGGAGGTTATAGTAGAGATTTATTAACTAAGAATGTAGAATATGTTAAATCTGAAAGGCCTAGTGTGGCTAAACCATATTTACTTAGAGAAGGCAATAATGCCCAGAAGAACAACCCGTTGAGAGAAGCTGGGTTTAATAAATTAGGATATATATGATGAAGTACAGCAGACATTCTCGGCAGATTCAGTCCATAATTAAAAGGAATTGGACTGTTCATAGTACTGATGTTAATGTTAGGAAAATAGGAGAAAAGCCGTATTTTGTATATAAGAAAGAGAAGAACCACAAACAACTTATTTGCTATAAAGATTTTGAGAAAAATGAAGAGTTACATAGATTTAATAAGAGGGCAGGCCCCTGTTATAACTGCACCTTTTGTAAGTTCATTAATATGGAAACAGGATTTATACATCCTATAGCACAAGTTAATTTTATTTTTAAGGCATTTGGGATGTGCAATAGTGAAAATTTAGTTTACTTGGCTAACTGAGAAAAATGGTTGTGTTTTTTACATTGGAAAAACTAAATTCAAGGAGAGAATTGCATCCCACTTAATCTGATATAAGAAGGGGATTGAGGCAAATGCACTTAGTAAGCATATACACTAACTGTATGAATGCATTTATACATGTATTTTTTACCTTCAACATTACATAACTTAGATTGTATTTGCATTGCTTATGGAGCTTTTCTCCCTTGGCCTCCACTGAAAATGGGCTCATTCTGGCCCAGTGGACTTCCCCGGTAATCAAACTGGAAATAAATAATAAATAAAATAAATATTTTACATTGCAGAAATGAACATACATTTAAATTTAGGATACTGCGGAGAGTTTGTAAAAACAAGAGGGGGGGACATTGTGAATGCCACAGGGAGAGCAGAATACAAATGGATAAACCTTTTTAGATCTGATGTCTATCCAGGGCTTAACAAAACTAATAGTATTAAACCCATTTTGAAATTAAGACAAGCATATGTTAGTTAGAATATTGCAGTTGTCCTGTGGAGCTTTTTAGGCAGTAATGAAATTTAAGTTGACCATTTTTTTAATGAAGTTTTTTAGTGAACTAGGCTTAGTCAACTATATTAATTATGTAAATTGTATAATTATATAATGTGTTTATGAGATATGTTATGTGACTGGCTGGTGTTCTATATTTATTCTGTTGTTTTAATGTACTGATTTATTCTTGAAAAAGTATTTCAACTCGAAAGCTTGAAGTAATAAACCTTGTTTTACATGGATGGTCATGCTGTGCCTTTTTGTTACTGGATTTAATTTTGTGTTGGTTTACCAGTACATTTAGCTGTTCTACACCTGCTTCTTGGACTTTGTTTGCAACGCTAGAAGTCTAAATCTCAAAATGCACTCATTTGAAGCACTCCTTAAAATGGAGAACATAGACACTTGTGCTGTAACAGAGACCTGGTTCACGGCAGCAAAAAGCACCCCTGCACTACCAGGCTATAACTCATTCCATACCTTTCGGCCCCAGAACTTGGCCAGAAGCTCCAAAGGTGGTGGTGTTTCCATATTCATAAAGGATGCACACCTCCAGACTGGTAGCCCAACATAACGCATCTGAGACACTTCAGGTGCAGCTAACATTGGGTAAGACAGCAATTCAGGGTCGTAGGCTGCTATAGATCCCCAACCATGTCCCAAGACTCACACTCCACGTTCCTAAGCACCCTGAAAAATATTAGGGTTCAACCTAACACTCTCATACTGGGTGACTTCAACTACCCCTCAATTAACTGGGAAAACTACTCATGTACCAATACACTTGCCCAACGCTTTCTGGAATTCATTAATTCCAATGCTCTGGACCAGTTCATTCTTACCCCCACTAGCAATATCCTTGACCTGGTTATTACTAACATGGGCGACCATTGCTCTACACCAATAGTCAACTCCTCCCTAGTTAGATCTGACCACAAACTAATCACCTTGGAAATCCACATCCCTCCC
The DNA here is from genome assembly GCF_019279795.1 of Protopterus annectens. Classification (NCBI taxonomy): domain Eukaryota; kingdom Metazoa; phylum Chordata; order Ceratodontiformes; family Protopteridae; genus Protopterus; species Protopterus annectens. The sequence continues at coordinate 631,805,183 of NC_056750.1, forward strand.
ACTCCCCCCACGAAGGTAACCACCATGAAAAACTTCTCCAAAGCTAACTTTGGGCTCCTAAAAACAGAGGTGGCTAACTTCATGGCACCCATGCAAATGGAGAATAGTTGCATAACCACCGAATCATACACCACTGCACTGTAGGAACATGTACACAAATGCATGGATCTCGCCATACCCAACAGAACCAAGACGCTCTCCTCAAAAAAAAAAAAAGGAAGCCAATATGGTAGTCTCCTGCCATACCATAAACAAACTCTACAACAGAAGGAGGAAAGTGATGTGGAATAAGGTGAAGTCCCAAGACAGGAAAAACTCCCTTATCAGTCTCTACAAAAGGTTGACATCCCTCATCAAATCCTCTAAAGATAGCTATGAAAACAGAATTGCAGCAGATAGTAAAGACAACCACAAGACCTTCTATAGTTATGTAAAGAATCTCCATGGCAATACCCAGATTTGCTCTGAGCTACTGCACAATGGTACCTCCTATACCAAGCCAACAGATATTGCCAATACACTGGCTGACAGATACAGTGCCAACTTTACCCCTCTCTCCCCCCAAAGGACCAATCACGATACCAGTAGATTGTCAGGCACCCAGTATTACTGCTGCACAGGTTAAAACAGCACTGTCCAAAGCCAAGAATACAGCTTCTACGGGACCTGACAATATCCCTGGCTGTGTTCTACATGAACTACAGTGTGAACTGGCACCTCACTTGTGTGCCCTGTTCAATCACAGCCTCACCTCAGGCTTTGTCCCTACCGAATGGCGCACTGCTACAGTCATCCCTCTGCACAAGGGAGGAGTGACTACAGACCCTGGGAACTATCGCCCCATTAGCCTGACGAGTCTGATATGCAAAGCTATGGAATGCACCATCATGGACCTAATAAACAAGGATATAGGGAATCTCCAAACTCTGGATCCTATACAGTTTGGTTTTGTGAATGGTATATCATGCCTGCTCAACTTGGTCGACTTCTTTCAGTCAGTCATCAGAGCTGTGGATGAAGGCAAAGTGGTTCATACAGCCTACCTTGATCTGGCCAAGGCCTTTGATACCATTCCCCACTCATGAATCATAGAAAAACTCACTAAGCTAGGCATCAACCCCTATATCACTAGGTGGGTTGTAAACTGGCTCACAGATAGAACCAACAGTGTGAAAGTAGCTGACTCCAAGTCAGACTGTTGACCAGTCACGAGTGGAGTCCCACAGGGTTCGGTCCTGTGGCCTCTCCTGTTTGGTATCTACTTCTCTGAAGTCCAGGTCAACACAAAGGGACTCTGGATGACAAAGTTCACAGATGATTGCAGATTTGGAGCTATTATTAATTCCCCAAGTGATGCTGACATCCTACAGAAAGGCCTCAATGAGACCAACGACTGGTGTCAGGACCATGGCCTTAAGCTTAATGCCAAAAAATGTGTCGTCATCCCCCTTGGGAAAACCCCGATTCCCTTGAATTACCACATCGATGGTAGTCCAAAGAACACAGAAGGCGTTATAAGAGATCTAGGAACACAGGTTGACGGCAACCTCTATTCTGACCACCACATTGCCACTGTGGTCAGAAAGTCATTCTATGTGGCATATCTTATTACTAAGGGTTTTGCATCCAGAAAGAAAGAGGTCACGGACTCCCTCTACTCTGTCCTCATTAGGCAATCATAGAGTACAATGCCCCATTTGGCATGTACCTTATTAGACATCTGCAACAACTGGAGAGGCTGCAAAAGTACCTCACAAAGAGGATCCTAGGCCTTAAACACTTGTCCTATATGGACGGACTCAAAAAAACTCCAACTATTCTCTGTCTCATATTGCCTACTTAGAGGTGATCTCTGCTCGACTTACAAAGCCATGTCTGACCCAGCTCTGTTAGAAATGCTACATCTGAAGAAATCCCAATACCTCCACACCACACGCTCCAGAGACCCAACCTCATTACCACAATCAACAGAACATGCTGGAGGGACAAGTTCATAATCCAGAGACTGCCCATGCTATGGAATAGACTTCCCATACATGTCAAGCAGAGCACCTCACTGCCCCTCTTCAAGAGGAATCTTGATGAGTGGATGGGAAATAGAAAATTTACCCCGGGGATTACTTCAGTGGCTCTACTTGACAGAGGTACTAGGAACTAAGGTCGGGTGGCATGATGCCAGGGTACTTCTATGGGCTAGGCTTGTAAAGTCTTCAGGGCCATTAGCCTAGTACACCTCTATGAACCTATGAAGGTATGAGGCCTTGACCAAGTAGCTGCTGCGCAAATAGTTCTATCGGTAATTTGGCAGTAAAGGCTGAAGAGGTGGAGATGAACAGCACAATGGCCCTTTATCTTTTGATGTAATGGTGTATTTACTGAACTGTAAGTGAAAGAAATACAATCTGATAACCATTTTGATAAAGTGGTTTTCACCACAGGTGCACCTTTCTTGGACTGTGAGAAAGAAACAAAGAGCTGTTCTGTTTTCCTGAAATCTTTGGGCCTGTCTAAATATAATTGAAGCTGTCTGTGAACATCAAGCTTGTGTAGCATATACTCCATCTTACTGTCATATTTAGGGAAGGAAACAGGCAACTCTATACACTGATTGAGATTTGCCTCTGAACATACATTCAGTAAAAACAAGGGATTTGTCTGAAGAGAAACTCTATCATTATGAAAAGTCACATATGGGGGTTTAATGGACAAGACCTGTAACTCTGAAACCCTTCCAGCAGAAGTAATGTCCACTAGAAATATGGTTTCCATGTCAGATACTTCAGGTGACATGAAGAGGCTGGTTCAAAAGGTAGTAGGATGATTCGAGAAAGAACAAAATTTAAATTCCACGGGGTAATCAGAAATTTAATGGGTGGTCTCAAACGTAATGTGCCTTGGAAAGTCTATGTGATATAATATTAGACGCTCGATTACCAAGACGGAAGTTAGATATTGCAGCTAATTGGACTTGAATGGTTGTGGCGGCTGCCCCCTCATTGAATAGTTGTGTCAAAAATTCCAAAACAGAAGATATAGGATCTAAATATGAATCATTGTGGTTTTTCAATGCCCATTTTGAGAATCTTTTCCATTTGCTAAGATATAACTTCCCAGTAGACGATTGGAGGATATCAGTATATGCTGAATTGCAACTGAAATATTCTGAAACCTGGCTATATTTGGAATTGGAGCAGCCAAGGTGTCAATTTGAGGGACTGAAGAGATGGATGGAGAGCCCCCGATGAGTGAATCAGGAGGTCTGGAACTGGGTCCAACATCCAAGGTTCTTCCAATAGATAAGGCCGTAGGAATGGAAACCAAATCTAACGAGGCCAGTAGGGGGCTATGAGAATTATGGTCCTTCCCAGAACACTGGCTTTCTGTAAAACTTTGGGTATCAGAGGAAAGGGAGGAAAGGCATAAAGGAGACCCGGGGGCCAATCATGTACAAACGCATCCCTTGGGGCATTCCCCTGGGTGGGGGATTAAGGCAAAATAGCTGCTGCATTTCATGTTTGTGGGGGTGGAAAAGAGATCACAGCAAGGCTGACCCCATTTGTGGAATATCCTTTCAGTTACTTTTTTCTTCAGGGACCACGTCTGAGGCAATAGAATTGTCCTGCTCAGTTTGTCTGCTATTACGTTGGACCCCCCGGGATGTGCATTGCTATCAGAAAGTGCTGGGTAGAGGTTGCCCACTGCAATACTTTTGGGGCCTCTCGACATAGGGGGTAAGATTTGGCCCCTCCTTGTTTGTTGATGTACCAGACTACTGACATTTTGTCCATCTGGATTGCAATAGTCCCTAGAGGGAGAGAGCCCTGAAAGGACTACAGCATTAGAAGTACCACTCTCATCTCTAGGACGCTGATATGCAGATTTGCCTCATGTTGTGTCCATGTGCCTTGGGCTGTCCTTCTCTGATAATGCCCCCCCACACCCTATCAGGGAAGCGTCTGTGGTCACTGTGGCAATCGGGGTTGGTAAAACAAAAGGTCGGCCTATCATTACCGAATGCGATGTTAGCCACCACTGTAGGTCCTTTTTGCAGGTTTTAATGATTATAATCTGATGAGACACTGGGAGATTTTGAAAAGACCACTGTGTGAAAAAGAGCCATTGAAGTATGTGCATGTGCATTCGACCCAGTGGAATTGCAATGATTGCTGCCGCCATTGTACACAATAATTTTAGAACCATACATGCCGGGACTTTTCTTCTTGAAAGAAGGGTTAGAATTTGTTGATGAAGAGCATAGACCCTTTCTGGTGGAAGTTTCACGGATGTTATGGTGGTGTCTAAGCCTGCTTCTACAAACACGGTATGCTGCGATGGCAATAAGGTAGACTTTTCTAAATTTATGGTAATACCCAGCTGCCAGCAAAGATTCATGGTCATGTCCCTCGCTTATATGAGTTGGTGCCTTGTGGTGGTGGTTATGAGCCAGTTGTCTAGATATGGAAACACCTGGAACCCTAGGCGTCTCAGGTGAGCTGTGACTACTGCCATACAATTGGTGAACACCCTGGGGGCTGTAGTGACACCAAAGGGCAAAGCTCAAAATTGGTAGTGACTGGCTCCCAGCCGAAAGCGCAAGTGATCTCTGGATGGTCTGGCCATTTTTATATGGTAGTACGTATCCTGGAGATCTATCAAGCACATCCAATTGTCTTCCCCTAGAAAAGGGAGTATCGACTGCACTGTGACCATCCAGAACTTTGTATTTTTTACAGATTTGTTCAGTCTGCTGAGATCCAAAATTAGTCTCCAGTCCCCTGTTTTCTTTGGAACTAAAAATAACCTTGAGTAAGTTCCGGATCCTATCTGGTCTGCGGGGACCGGCTGAATGACTCTTTTTTTTTTCTAGCAACCTTTGGACTTCTCTCTTTCTGGTTGATTGTTCCCTGTGACTGGGTGGCACGTCCAGGATTCTGTTTACAGAGGGGGGTGGTGTAAGAAAGGGAATTGATTAACTTCTGGAAATTAAGCCTTGTACCCAGCTGCATTTTGAAATTTTTAGCCAGGAGTCTGGGTGCAAAGATAAGCTTCCCCCAACTGCCTCCAGAGGTGGACAGGTGGGCTTCCTCTCAGTCTTAGATGCACAGATAAGGCTTCCCAAAAAACTGATCTCTGTCACTCTGGTTTTGCAGACCCCCTCTGCCACATGGATGGTGTCTTCCATTATTGCCTCCTCCTCTGCCTCTGGAGGGGGGGGTTCACCACGAACATCCTGAAAGGCTCCTTGAGTTTTACAGAACCACATCTTTCCTCCTTTCTGACCTTTGGGGTAAAGTCTGGTAGGTGTGGAAAATTGGACTCCAATGGCAGAGTCTTTCCGTCATGTTCACTCCAGATAAGCGTTTCTTTCACTATGGGTCCAAAAAGGGAAGAGCCATCAAAAGGGGTGTTGATAAAGGATGACTTAAAGGGCTCCATAAATGGACATAAGCGCATCCAGGAATGTCTCCTAAGAGCAATTCCTGAAGCTGCTGCTCTACTCGCTCCATCAGCTGTGTACGAAACCAGACACATGGACAAGTTTACTACAGAATTAAGGGTAGACAGCTGGGAGGATACTTTGTCTGAGACCCCCGCAGCTACTGAACCCTGAAGACCATCTCCTAGCTCTTTAATGAGATCTCTTTGTAGCCTAGTGAAGTGCGTAAGATAATTCAGTGACCTAATGGCAAAAGTCACTGAAGTAGACATGCGCTTCCCATATCTGTCCATGACCCTGGAATGTTTATTCAGAGGATGGACAGGCATCAAAGTTTTGGATAACTCCTTCTTGATGGCTGCCGCCATCACCATGGCATCAACAGGGACTCCTTTAGTAAGAAAAGCCTTGTCCTGTGATGAGGTAATAAACTTGTTGGACCTCCTAGGGACTGGTTCCACTGTCTCTGGAGACTCCCAATCCTTTCAACAAACTAGGTCCATAAGTTCATCGAAAGATGGAGTCACCCAAGTGGCAGAGGGCTGAGACCTGAAAGCCTTCATCATCAGTAGGGTTGATGGGCTGCCAGCCACCCCTCTGTTTAAGGATCTCCAAGATATCTGCGAAAGAGATGTCTTCAGAGGGTGACCGTGGGGACCCTTCTGACTTATCTAAATCAGTGTCTGAAGTGATGGATTCCTGAGGGGAGTCCAGATGCTTCAAATTGCATAGCCTCTTCCTAGGTACCTCCCCAGTGGGAACTTCTGGTGAGGTCTCCGAAGAGCAGGGCTCACCCAATGGGGCTTCCTGACCTATGCTTCTGTGGAATCTGCGATGTAGAATTAGACACCGGTACTTTAGGGGAGGAAGTTGCCAGTCCTGATGAAGTGGTTGTCCGCAGGGACAATACTCTCCTCATGGCACTGAAGGCACCACGGTCCCAATGTGAAGAAACCCCCTGGATCTGAAGAAACAGTGGATTCCCTCAGCACCAAGACAGTGGACTCCGAGCCAGAGGTAGGAGCCAAACTCACCCGCACAGAAGCCCCGAGAGGCAAATTCGGACCCAAAATATTGGTTCAAGTATCCTTCCCAGACCCGACCGGCGAGTGTAGGCCCCTAGACTCCTTGGTCAGCACCAAAGTAGTCTGAGATATCGGATCCAAAAGTCCTGGAGCAGGCGTCGGTACCGATGGCTCCACTATCATCAGCTCTGAGCATTCCGGCTCTGAAACCTCAAGTCAGATCAGAAGAGGAACTGAAATATCAGGGTGGGGGTTTTGATCAGTTCCAAGGCATGAGGGATCGGAACAGAGAAAAGTTTGGCTAATGCCGGTGTCTGAAGCAGCTTCTGCACCACACAATCCATATCCATATCAGACAAGCTCCTTGAGGACTGAGAAGATGGGGTCGATGAAGCAATGGATTGTAGTATTGGTGATTTCAATATTGGAGTTACTGGTTCCAATACAGGGGACTGGCTCCTTACAGTGACACTTGTCAGCTCCGAGGTCAGTGGCACCGAAGTTGTTTGTTTGTCAGACTTAGATGTACTGGGAGATTTTTCTGACTCCGAAGACCCAGGAGTAGAAGACTTTCTTGATGATTTCAAATGACTGGACTGACCTTCATCCAATTTTTCCTGAAAGGAGGACTTTACTAAACCTCTAACCACCATGAACTAAATGAGTGGCAGATGGAAAAAGTCTCCTAAAGGTGCAACGCACTCAAACAAAACACACACTCCGTGTGCCCATCTGTAATGGACATTTTCTGTCCACATTTAGGACATTTCTTAAATCCTGATTTGGATTGTATAGCCTCTTTATCCTTGTCCTGAGACATTTTAATGGTAACACACTCTCCTATACAGCAACACACACAAAGCTCTCAAAGCAAACAACGAGCTTCAGCCAAAAGGAGAAATAGCCTTCTAATTCAAACAGGCTAAATGAACCAATAAACTTATATATCTAACAATATATAAACTAACATACTATCTAAGAAAAAAGGATATATATTTTCATACTTGGATAAATCTGTAACAAACTACACAACTAAGTCAAACAGGTATCTAAACAAATGACTATTTTTATATATTTTTTAAACTGTGACACACTTTAATTATATATATATATATATATATATATATATATATATATATATATATATATATATTTATAGAGAGAGAGATTCTCACACGAGGTTATCACACTAACAGCTAAGGGAATAGAGAGATTTACAAAGCCTGAAAAAAAATGGCCACAGGGAAATAGAGAAGAAAGATACCAAAAGAATATATAACAGCAATAACGTAAATTACAAGTTAACAAAATCCTAATAGAATATATACAAGCTAAATATTTGAAAAAAATTCAGATTCACTGGCCTAAGCTGGTGAATTGCTGCTGATCTGTTGCAGCGGCAAACGAGATCTGAGGGAAGCACTAGTGCATCATGGGATAGGCAGTAGGCCTCGAGCTGGTTGAAGACCTCAAGCTTTTGCATTAGGCCGAGTTAGAGCTGAGGATCGGCTCTGAACCCATCAGTAAGAATGAAAGGTGAGACAGAACAGCTTTACATCTATTGTTTCAGAAAATAAAGGAACTACAATCAGAAAATAAAAGTCACTTGTTTTACGCTTTTTTTATCTTTAGAAACGTTTTTACATTAATTCAGCTCACTCTGTCTCTTGAGGGGTGCAACATTCCAGTCAAATTATTCAGTGTTAAGGATTTTATTTTTATTAACAAATGTAGATGCCTCATCCAGTGTGTCAAATACTTTAATTCTTTCAGAAATAAATATTTTGATCTTTGCAGAAAACACCAACGTAGCTTTAATATTGCTCTTTTTAAGTTCTTTCATCAGTGGCAAACAGGTTTTCCTTATACTTATTACTTTACTGGAATAGTCATTGTCAAATCTGACTACATGCTCACCTATTTAATAGGTGTACTGGACCATGCTGTTTTTAATATTTGGCCTTTCTGCATACTGGACATAAGCTCAACCATTACTGAATGTGCTTGTGAGTTTTCCTTCTTTGGAGGTGGTCTCAAGGCTCTGTATGTCCTTTCAATCCCAAACAATAACATTTCAGGTAAATTTAACAGTTTGTGCAGCCAAGTTATTAAGAAGTGTATTGTATTGTCTCCCTCATATTTTTCAGGTATGCCATACATTCTGATATTGTTTCATCTTAGTCTAGAGTCTAAATCATCAATTTTATATATAAGCCAGTTATTTTGTTTTAAAAGGAATTCAGTCTGAGACTCATCTTCAGTTATTCTCACTTCATGATCATTTTTTTCTATACTGCTGATTTGTGCACCTTGTTCTTTCATAAGAATTTCTAAATCTTCCATCACCTTTCTGGAGTCTTCTTTGAAAGTTTCTATTTTAGTTTCCAATTTGTCCATTTTTAGAAATACATCCTGCATGTTAGATATTAGTGACTGCATATCTTTTTAACAGAAAAATCTTGAGTACCATCTTTTGAGTGGCTCATGTTGAAATCTCTTCTCTCTTACCCAGCCAGATAAAATTCTGACAGGAAAATTACAGCTTTTGAAGAACCTCAAGCTATAAAACTTTTCTTTTTCTATGAGTGAATATAAATAGCTATTAAGTATATCCAAATTCAAATTTTTTATTATATTTTCTTTCAAAGAAAAGTTTTCAGTCACAGAGCTTTCAGCAGTTGCTGCTCTCAGACATCTTGTCCACCCCCCCCCCCCATGGTAAAATTTCCTAACGGACAAAGTTCTCAAAGACTGGATGAAGGCAGATGTAATATCCCTTTGCATCAGTAGTAGTAAGATGGGGTGATTAAAGCAAATTTAGATTTTCTAGAATTCTGCAGGGTACACGGCATAAGATGATATAGATTCACAACAGAGAATTCAAATCATACAAATATTTGTCTGGGTATTGATGGTATTAAATCACAAAGGAGATGTAGAAATGGTTGGCTTAGATTTTATAAAAGGCGGACACAAGCACATAGAGAAATAAATGTATGCAGTGCCCAAAAAGTGTAATCATGACCTGAGGGAATCAACCAAATAATATCAACATTATAGCTACATAAGATTCCATTTGGTGATTGCTGTCTTTTTTTTTGTTTTGTTTTTACTATACTCAGAATTTTAGCAAAGCATAGCAGAGTGAAAGGAAACATGTTGTCACCTTGTTGCAGATACAAAGTAGCAAAGCAGGGTTGATAATGAATAGATGAAGAAATTATGAGAAGTAACATGCCATTCCTAGACAGTCTAAAATGTGATGACTTAAATTCCATGCAAATATCCAAAACAATGCAGCTGATAAGTAAGATTTATGAAAGGATTACTCATTTTGTGGGAAAGTAGTAGCAATAACAAACGAGGAATGGAACCTGCTTTATATATAGCAAATGACCAAAGGATAAACAATCAATGTGGGAGATAACAGAAACGATAGCTGATAGAAGAGTGGGCTGTAAATGCATACTGTGACACATAAAGGAAGAGGTACTGTCATTGGAAAACAAAACAATAATTACTAGATGCATAACTGCTTTCATCTACGTAGATGCAAAACAAAGGGAGAGCAAAATATGGAGATGCAAGGCAGATAGCGTAGAGGAGACACAGGAAGCATTATTTTACAGGAAGGGTGGTGAATGATAGGAACAGACTATAGGCTGAAAGAAATCTTAAAATATCTGGATATACAAAGTAAAACTGAAGCAGCGTCGAACACAGTTTGCTGCTACTTTGCTCAATAATCAAGGACAAAGCCAACAATAGTGGATATGGGGGACAAAAGATGAAAATCATGGATCATTTTTAATTATTCTTCTTCTTCACTTAAGGAATTTAACAGAACAGCAGGTTTTGCATCAACATGCATTTTCTGAACAAGACTTATGAACTCTAAATACTGAATGACAATAATCTTCACTAATTTACCATAAAATCAAACTTTTTACAAGGGATAGGGTGAAACTATGAGGCAATATTAGGGTCATTCTGGAAAATCAGGGGAGCTATGGTGCCAAATAAAAATACCAACATTATTGTAATAATTCTGGTGGAAATGGACTAAAAATTAAAAAAATAATTAAACACACTACCTTTACTTAAATAGGTCACCAGTAATAATTGTAATATATTGTCTTGACAGAGCAGTCCCCATTTACAGTGGGTGCCTGTGAAGAACAGGTTCAGACAGGAAATAAGCAAGCCCAGCCTTTACAGTTTTAGCTTACACAAATTGCCAAATTGGTATGTATCTGGTTTTCATAAACCTCACAATTAAATATAGGTTTCCTCAGCTGCAGTAGCATAAATTATACATTTGACCATGTACATGCATTATTACTATAAAATAATACTGGTATTGTAGCTGTCTATAACACCTGTTTAAAACCATCCATAATAAATCCATACAGTCACTTCTCTAGTTATAATTTATTTATTGCAAAACCATTTACAATATTAGCGCTTTCATCTAACTTATTGTAGGCATCTTCAGAAAGAAATAAAAAGAACTAAAAAAACTATAACATCATGAGAACACTCTAAAACAGCCCTTTATATATCAAACAGGAAGTATGTAACAAACGGTAAATATGTAACAACGTATTAAAAAAGACCGCCACAATTCTTAAAGTGACCAGTGCAATTTAAAAGTAACCTGTGCTGTTTAAAAATAGCAGTGAATTCAGGATATTCTGAAGAAGTCTGTATAATAAAGACAAAACCTAGGTCAAATTCGTGTATCTGGTCTGTATATTTGAATCTACTGTCTCTGGTCCACAGGGTCCTTCCTGGTGTTTTCTGTCAACTTTAAAAATTGACTTTAAAAATATGCAGTCAAAACTCAAAATTTAGAAGTCTTATATTTCAGTTCACTAGTAATGGATACTGCTTCATTTAAACCTGGTACACTAGTGGCACCCAAAAGTAACTACCAACATAATTATTTGTGCAATAACAAATTCTGCAGTCCCCTTTGTTGCTTTCATCTGTAAATCTTTCAAGAATGGAAAATCTAAACATAGAAAAATGTTCACAGCTTATTGCATGCCTTGCTGTCTCTTTTTTAATGCTATACAAATACTGATAAATACGTTTATTAAGTGAATTGCTGGTTTTGCCTATATAGAAGACTGTGCATGATTGACACCGGGCAAGGTAAACAACTTTAGATGTATAGCAAAAATATCTGCTCCTAGTAACCCATCTTCTAACAGTGTACCACTGTAGTTATTTTCTATATACACGTATTGTTTGCATCGGCCACATTTCAGTCTCTCAAAATTTTCAGTACATGATTTTTTTTACCTGGTCTCTCTAGACATGTCTTGAAGTTTGGACGATTATGGGTACAAGAGGGTATACCATCAAAGTGACCTTTGAAGTCAATTTCATTCTGTACTAGTGGCCAGTTTTTAATATAATATTCCTGATGTCTGCTGCATCCAAGGAGTAATGAATAATGAGATTCTGATTACTTGTATTCTTTTGTTCACCTCTGTTGGTTCCATCAGTGCATAAACCATGATGTATAATTGGACCATACTTCTTAGTTTTCTCTGCCCAGATTTTTTCTTTGATCTTCTCAACCAACTCCACAGGATATCCAAGATCCAAAAACATGTTTTTTAATAACTCAAACTGGAGCACTCGTCATTGTTTGATGTTGACCTAGAAATTCATGCACATTGACTTTTTAGAACACCTTTTTTTTGGTGAAAAGGATGGCAACTCCTGAAATGCAGAAATGAATTACAGTGTGTGGGTTTATGATATATAGATGTATCTAATGTGGCATTGCTATTCTTCACAAGTTCAACATCCAAAAAATGCATCTTATGCTCTTCGATTTGGGATGAAAATCTAAGAAAATTTGTTGATTTCTCTAGTTCTGTAATGAACACCTCTAGTTGGTGTGGAGTACCTAACAACTAAAAAAGATGTCATCCAACAAGTGGCAATAGCTCTTACAATGCTGAAAAGAGTCCAGTTTAAATACCACATCTTTTTCTCATTTTAATAAAACCACATTAGTGAAGGTAGGGGTGCAAGCTGCGACCATTGCCACCCTGGAGATCTGTTTAAAATATTCTCCATTAAAAAACAGGAAATTGTTGGTCAGGACTGTTTCCATAAAATCAGAGATAAGTCTAAGCATGTTGTCAGTAACTAAATAAGAATCCAAAATAATGTCACTGAACCATGATAAACCAATGTTGTGCGGAATCACTGTAATAAATTTTTTGACATCCAAGGAGACCAACAGGTTATTTTCTTCACTGTGTAAGTTTCTTAATTTACTGACAAAATCCCATGAGTCCCTCAAGACGTGAGAAGTCTTTAAATAAACATTTCAACTTGATATCCACAAATTTTGCAAAAGGCTCTGTGACTGAACCACTTGCTGCTACTATTGGTTGTAATGGTGAATTCAGTACATTCGGACATACTTTTGGGATATCAAATATTTTGGGAATAATCAGAAAGGGCACCTTAAGAAAGTTGTATAAGTCCAAAGAGATGTCTTCAAACAATAATAGTTCTTCCAACCACATGCCAATTGAACAGTATGCAGTATGAATCTCATTCATAGAAACTAGTTAGTAAACATTGGTATCCATCAATAAACTAGTCATTCTACTGGTATAGTTAATTAAATCCATAATAACCAGAACTCACCCTTTATCTGGTTTTATACATCAGATGTTGTTGCTGTTAGTGAGGTTTTCAAGCAGCTGTTTTTTAATATGTGCAAAGTTGTAAAACATATGTTGTCTTTGTTGCCAAAAGTTTCCTAATCTCAATCTCACAAAGCTTTTCAAATGCAATAATAACTGGATGGGGGAGGGCTGTATGTGCTTTTCCTTTTCAAGCTGTCAATTTTCTTGTAAATAATTTCAAGTCAATTAAATTCTGTTCTACACTTGCACAACCAGCAGGAATAAAAGTGAAACCTTTTAAAAATAAAACCACGATGTTCAGGTTGTACTGAAATGTCAGTATAATTGTAGATGTTGAAATTATAGAAATTTGTAACAGATACCGTACCAGAGGATGCAGTGATCTCATCACAATTCACTGGTTGCTGAATCTGGTGGAATATGTGGTCCTCTTGGACCAGTGTGTTCTGCCCCCCCCCCCCAAACTGATTTGTTTGTTCCATGTTTGTTTTGTATTTGTTGGCTATTCTGGCAGATCATCTCAGCTCATTTGGCTGTACTGATCATTATGATTTTTGGATTTACTTGGTTTATGATCTGCAGTGGCTGCTTTTACTGTTTGGTTTATTTATTTAATTTATTTATTTTATGTTTGTTTACTGGGATAGTCTGACTGGGTGGTTAACCCATTTTCAGGGGAGGCCCGAGGGGAAAAAACCCCAAATAACATACAGTACAAAGCAAGATTGGTTACACAGAGTTTCATAGCAAGTTCAAAGTATAGACATAAATAGTACAATTATAGTAAAAACTAGATGAGTTATAGTACATATAGTTTCATTGCAAGTTCAGACTATAGACAATAAATAGTATAACTATAGTAAAACATAGACTAGCATAGGTAAAAGCGCTTGTATTACACACATATTTCCTAAGTTAAATATGCAGAGAAAGACTTACACAAGGTACACAGTGTAAGAGTAATACCAAGAGTGAACATTTGTCAAAAAATTAGCATTGGACATCTGGAGATATTTTATATATAAATGTATCAATGTATGCTAGCATACTTATTTTTATATTCATTCTTATTTTTTGGAGCAGGGGCGTTAACCTGTGAAGTGGCAGTCATTTGTTTTATTATATAGAATTTATTATGTATAGATGTGGATTAAGGATAGAATTTATTATGTATAGATAGTTGATAGAAAATCTGTTTTTACTGGGTGTGTGTTTATAACTTTATGTTGGTGTACATAAGTGGAAAAAAGAGAAGAGATACTAGGAGTAGGAGGCGGAGGGCACTGTAATAGAAAGGCATTTAGTTATGGAAATAGATTTGTGGATATTATGAAAAGTGCTATTATTCAGCCGGGATTAAGACAGGAGCATAGCCATGTTTTGGATAGGTGGGACCTGAGTAGTGTTTTAAATGTTTGGGGGCTGGTGGTGGTTATTATTGATTGGGGGGATCATGATCCATAACCTGTAGATACTACTGGAGTACAGAGAGTCACCATGGAAGTTGTTGGACTTAGTTATTTGTTCAAAAAGCTTATCTGAAGCTTATCTGAAGATCTAAGTTGTCTTGTGTTGGATTGTGTTTTTAGTAGTTTTTGAAGAGCTGGACATTTTTCAGGTTGGTATACTATGCTGTGAGCTATTGTAAGATGTGTAAATTTAAAAAGGTTGGGTAGTTCTAGCCAGTTTAGTTGTAGTGCATTACAGTGGTGAGCTTTATGTGAGGAGTTGTTAGCAAATTGAGCAATTTTATTATAGCATACTTCAAGCTTTGTTAGCTCTGTTTTCTTCAGGTTAGTGAAGATGGCAGAGGCATATAGTAGGAGAGACAGTAACTGAGTCTTGGCAATAGATTGGCTGGTGAAATCAGTGAGATATGGTTTGGATCTATAGAGGGAGCCTAGTTTAACATGAACCTTTTTTAATGACAGTTGTGTTATCAATTGCGATGCCAAGGAGTTTGGTATGTGAAACTGGTTCAGTCTTGATTTTATTTGAAGAGAAGATTTGAAAGGGTGTGTTTTGGGTAGTGTGTTTGTTGCTTGAGAATATTAGTTTTGTTTTATTTGAGTTCAAGATTAGTTGTGAGTTGTAAGTTCCCAATTTAACTCAGGGAACACTTCCCTTGACCGCATGAAAAAAAAAAAAACTTTAAATCCCAAATCTAGTGGGAGGCTGTGCCCCCCCCCCCCCCCAACTAAATATGCCAACTCTGAGATTGCTCCAAATTGGAGAAAAGGGCATAATCCACATAACAGCCAAGGGAAGTGTTTCCCTGGGTTAAATCAGTCGTTTGAGATTTTTAGGTTTCGATATTTCAAGATCGATCTTTAGTTATTCAATTAATTGATCTTGTAATATAGACCAGGTACGTCTAGTGGCACTGGTAATGTAGGAGAAAGGTCATTATGCCAATTTACTGCTTGTTGTCAATCTGTTAAGTAGTTATGGAACCACTGAAGGGCAGACTGACTTATTTTAAGAGACAGGAGATCATGTAGAAGTTTTTGGTGTGAGACTGTATCGAATGCTTTGGACATGTCTAGGAATATTGAGGAGACTAGTTGGTTGTTTTTTCTAAAATGGTTGATGGTGTCAGTAAAGTTTATTAGTGCTGTGGTGGTGCTATGGTTTGGTTGAAGGCTGTGCCGGGTGTCATTTAGGAGGTTATTTGAGAGTGGGTGAGTCATGAGTTGTGAGTGGATTATTTTTTTTTTTAATTTTGGATAGTGGTAATAGGATTGTGATGGGTCTATTGTTAGATAGGACAGTATTGGTTCCCCCTTTGTGTAGTGGTATGGTGTAGGATGTTTTCCAAATTTTGGGTACATGGAGTTCAGTTATGGAGCAATTTATTAGTATTTAAACTGGATAGGCTATGGCGTCAGCTGTTAACTTGAGGTAGTAGGCTGGTAGGTTGTCAGCAGCCAAGGTGGTAGGTTTTAGTTTGCTAAGCATTCTTTTTATTATGCTGGTTGGTACTGGTTTAAAAGAAAAAATAGTTGGTTGAATTATGGGATTCAAGAGGGATTTGTAGTGGGGTATTACTATTTGATTGGGTGAGGTTTAGGATAGAGCTAGTGAAATAGTTGTTAAATTGAGTTGCTATGCAATCTGGTGTGTTTGTGGTCGAGGGGGTTGGGATTACAGTTTGACCTGGGTGTAGTAACTGATTAATACTTGCCCAGAATTTTCTGGGGGGGGGGGGGGTTGATATTTTTGTTGAGCTGTTAGATAGTAGTTTTTGTTTTCATTCTTTACCGCTTTTTTGATTTGTTTCCGAGTTGACGGTAATTGTTTAGTGTGGATGGATTTTTATTGGAGTACTATAGTGCCCAGGCTTTGTCTCTAGATGTCAGCAGTAGTCTAGTATCTTTAGTTAGACAGGGGCCGTTGTTTACTTTAGTTCTAATTGTTCTCAGTGGGGATAGAGTGTTAAGTATGTTGAGGTACGTATCATTAAAGTAAGTTACTACAGTGTCTAATAGGAGGGATGACAAAGGAGACCAATTGCAGTGTTTTAAGGTTAATATAAAGTTTTGAGAAGAGAAGTTCTTTTTATTATGGACTTGTCTAAGTATTGGGGTTTTGGGTGACTGACTTGTTTGACGAAGAAGGTAAGTGGGTAGATGTTCACTTAAGATGTCTGGAAGACATCTTAACTGTCTAGCAAGAGAAGGTTTGTTGGTTAGGGTCCAGTCTAACATGGATTGACAATTTGTCTTTTTATCTATTCAAGTTGGATAGTTTATTAACTGGGAGAAGCCATGTAAGTTTATGAAGGTAGTAGAATTTTCAGATGTATAAATAGATCAGTCAGGATTGAGGTCACCCATGATAATGGTTTCTTGGGAGAAAGTAGCCGATGTCCAGTATAAGAAGTCCTCTATTAAGGTGGGATCATTGTTGGGGGGGATGTAAATTGCTATCAGGATGATGGACTTGTTAGGGTTAAATTCTAGTCTAGAGAATAACATCTCTGTGCTACTGAATTTTGCTGGGTGTGGATCTAGGTAGTCAAGCTTCAGTGAGTTTTTATACATAATTGCTACACCTCCACCTCTTCTGTTTAGCCTATCTGATCTTTGAATATTGTAGCCTTGGGTAGAATATCAGTATTGTTTGTAGTAGGTTTTAGCCATGTTTTGGTTAAGATAGCTATGTCTGGTGAGCAGAGAGAGATGGATGCATGCAGTTCATGAATTTTGTTTGAAAGACCTCTTAGATTCACATTAAGTAGTAGCAGGTCAGACTTTGTTCGGTTAAGGGTAGTAATAATGGAATTATTTATAGGGAGAGACTTTCTAGTTTGTAGTTTATTTATGATGAGACACCTGGAAGACTTGTGTAAAAATAAAACTATCAGTAAGCCCAAGCTTTCTTTATCTGTTTGCACTGTTTTAAAGCAGATAACCAAAATATATGTCTATAATTATGAACCATTAAAGTTCTTTGTAATATAATTAACCAAAAGTTTCTACAGTGTCTATTAACATAACTCCTGTACAATATGACTGAGTCAAATCATGTTTGGGGCTAAGCAGTGCATTAGGGCTCTGGTAGGTGTTGGAGACCAGAACAGTGGGGAAAGTAATGGGGGGAAAGGAGCAGTACTGCTCGAGCGCCATGGTGATGTGCAGCTAATATTATACATTTTTATTGTCCAAATGCAATAAGAGATGGAGGATGCAAAATTATAACCTATAGCAATTCCTAGATTACACTGTAATAGAAATCTTTATTCTGATGACTTTAGTCCAAACTGAATTATTCAGCTTTCCACCTACCAAAATGTCAGCCTTAACAATCACGTCTACTTTCCACCACCTACATCCATTTAAAAAAAAAAAAAAGACACTCACAATTTAAACCAAAAATACTTGCCCCTCTGTGACTTCAAAATAAATGTTCAGGTCCTTGCAAGCTTACCTAAACAGCTTCTTATCTGACATCAGTCTTTTCCAGCCAGTGAATAATCTGACCAAGCCAAATGTAATCACCAATAATCACACATGACTTGACTACCTAACTATTAGCAGCACCTGCTAAGGATAGTTCCCTTCAGACTTTGGCAACCTAATACAAGTGAGCATTTTTGTAAACCTAATATAAGTGACTATTGTGTCATCACATTCAAATGGCTTCATAATTCTGCCCCATCCCTATCACATTGAGATCCACTCCTCTAATGATATAAAAATCTGCACAATGGCATAACTGTTTTCAACAGGAAAGAAAATTTAACAATCCTCGTGTTTAGTTTCTATACCTACCACAGTCTAACTAGTGCTCCAAAACAATTTCTGCCCTATATTAAAGCACTTTTACATATTGTAGATTAGTATAATAGGTTTGTTTGTGGGTGGCCACGGTGGTGTAGCAGTTGGCGTTGCCGCCTCACAGTAAGAGGTTCTCCGGTTCGATCCTCAGCTGGGGTGCCTTCTGTGCAGAGTCCATGTCCTCCCTGTGGTTGCATGGGTTTCCTCCAGGTGCTCCGGTTTCCTCCCACATCCCAAAGACATGCTGTAGGTGGACTGGACACTCTAAATTGGCCCTAGTAGTGAGTGCTTGTGTGTGTGTGTGTGTGTGTCTTCTGTGGAAGGTTGGGCGCCGTGCTGGCATCTCAACACCGTAAAACTCCACTGCCAATCATGAGTGGATAGGTGATCCGCTGTGGCGAACCCTAACCAGGAAAAGCCGAAAGAAGAAGACTACAGCACCTTTACAGAACAACAGATCTGATGTGGATGACAAGTGAGCTATAATCATTTCTAAAATGAAAAGATACTGCAGGAGGTATGTATAAAATGCGCTTTCCACATGATCACAGCATTTACATCACACCATATAACCAAGCAAATAAGGCAGTTAGATGTTCAAAATAAATAAATATATATATATTTTCTATCAGTAAACCTAAAGTTTAAACCCCCCCCCCTCAAAAAATCCTGTGGGAATTCAGGAATCTAACTGGTAAACAAACGCAAACAGTCCCACTCTACCGTTTACAGCCAGGAAGTTGACAAAATAGTTTGTTCCCTTGCCTTAATCACCCAAACTTTTGAAACAAGCTTATCAACTCCTGGGCTGATAGCCTCTTGTCATCAAACTATGTGGAAATACTATTACTCTTCACATTCAGTGTATATTTAGTTTCTCTCTCCCACAACAAACATTTCCAGAAAAGTCAATCAACTAATGAAATACTTATTTAAAGACTTAATTAGATAAAAACCTTCCAATTGCATTCCATATTAAGATAATTTGATTTTTTAGAGAAAATTTCTGATATTAATTGGGGTGAAAACATGTATTGGATTACAATGGATGTAGTTAGTTTACAAACAAATATCCAGCATGTTTTTGGACTTGAAGCTCTTTTGTTTTATCTTGGTGAGATTCCAGTGTCATCTTATGTTATAGAGTTGGTTTATTTTTGTTTGGTTAATATATATATATATATATATATATATATATATATATTTTTTTTTTTTTTTTTTTTTTTTTTAGTTTAATGGGAAGTTGTATCAGCACCTGCAGTGTACAGCCATGGGTGCACCTTTCCCCCCATGTATGCTAATTTATTTATGTTTTTTTAGCAAGTAGATTTTTACTACAGATTTTTTTAAGAAATATGTTGTCTGGTATTTTAGATACATAGATGACCT
Source organism: Protopterus annectens (assembly GCF_019279795.1). Lineage (NCBI taxonomy): Eukaryota > Metazoa > Chordata > Ceratodontiformes > Protopteridae > Protopterus > Protopterus annectens. The sequence continues at coordinate 631,824,993 of NC_056750.1, forward strand.
AATATTTATATGTCAGGGAGGACAGGAGTTTGTTGATGACTTTATGCAATGTTTACAGAATAATAGATTCAATTTGCGTTTTGATGGCCTAAATGCAGAACAGAAGATATCTTTTTTGGATGCCATGCTGGAAGGTGTTGTTGGTGAAAGCATACATAATAGAATTTATGAGAAATTTGATGATGGCAACCAACCTGGAACTGGATCAGTATCCAAGGTTGTTTGATTAGGTGAGGCCAAAGGAAGGGAAAACAAATCTGTCAAGGCCAAAAGGGAGCTATGAGGATGACTTTGCTGTTCAACCTGATGGTTTTCTGAAGAAATTTGGGAATCAAAACTATTGGTGGAAAGGAGACCAGGGTGCCAATCGTGGCAAAGAGTGTCCCTCAGGTGTTCCCCCATTGGGGGGATCAGGGCAAAACAGCTGCTGCATTTGTTGTTCAGGGTAGAGGCAAAAAGATCGCAGCACGACTGGACTTCCCCGGAATGTGCTTTACTACAAGAAAGTGGTTTGAAGATATCACCTACTGCCACACTCTCAGGGCTTCTTAACATAGTGGGTAAGACTTGGTTTCCCCTCTGTTTGTTGATATACCAGATTACTGACATGTTGTCTGTCTGAATCCCAATCATTCTGGAGGGTAGAGCATCCTGAAAGGCTCGCAATGCTAAAAGCACTGCCCTCATCTCTAGAATACTGGTGTGTACTGAGGCTTCTATTGGGGACTAAGAGCTTTGGACTGTCTTTCTACTGCAATGCCCCCACCACCACCCCAGCAGGAAAGCATTTGTGGTCACTGTGGCCTTGGGCTGAGGGGGGAAAATGGACGTCCTTGTAGAATTTGTTCTGAATATGTCCACCACGTTAAATATTTCTTGCAAATGTTGGTGATGGAACTGGTAAGTATTGATCACTGAGCCATGAGTAACCACTGAAGAATCCACATATGGTACCTGGCCAGAGGTACAAGAGTTACTGATGCTGTCATAGAGCCCAAAGTTCAAAGGATTAGTTTGAGTAGCACTTTGTTTTTGCTGATTATGCTCGAGACCTGAGTTTGAATTGTCCATAGAAAGGCTATGGTGGTTTTTGTGTTTTAAGACAGCATCTATGAATTCCAGCACTTGGGTTGGGTCTACATGACACTTTTCATAGTTTACAGCTATTCCCAAGGAGGAGCAAGTCTGACGAAACCTTTTGTCTGGCTTGTATGAGTTGTCGTGGCACTGAGGAGCCAGTCATCTAGGTAAGGGAACACTCAGATTCTGTGCACTCTCAAGTGAGCTGCTACTACTGCCATGCATTTGGTGAACACCCTGGGGTCTGTGGTGAGACCAAAAGGCAGCACTCTGAATTGATATTGACTGGCTCCCAGCCAGAAGTGTAGAAATTTCCTGGATCACCTGTGCATTTTTATGCGATAGTGCATATCCTGAAGATTTATGCAGCACATCCAATTGTCCTTTTCCAAAAATAGAAGAATGGACTGACCCGTGACCATCCAGAATTTGGTTCAATTAACTCATTTATTTAGTTTGCTGAGATCTAGAATAGATCTCCAGTCCCCTGTTTTTTTTAGCACTGAAAATAACCTTGGGTAAATTCCGGATCCTATTTGGTCTGGGGAGGCCACTTGGATGCCTCACTTTTCTAGCAGCTTTTGAATTTCTCATGCTGCTTGATCCCTTTGACTGGGTGGAACATTAGGGATTTTTTTGTAAGAGGATGGGGACAGTGAGAAGGGAATAACATAACCTCTTGATATAATTTCCTGCACCTATTTATCTGAAGTTATCTGTAGCCAAGCTCTCTGGTGCAGGGAAAAAACACCCCCAACTGTCTCATTTACCAAAACACGAATCGTGGAAACCCTGGTTCCACTGACCCCCTCTGCTGCAAGGCTGGTGCCTACCATGGGAGCTCCCACCTCTGCCCCTGGGGGAGCTGTCATTACATATGTCAGGAAAGGATCCTTGGATCTTTTTGAACCACATTTTTCATCAGTGCATTGGTTCCTCGAGAAGGATTTCTGAGGAATGAAAAAAACATACGCCCACTGCAGAAAGTGACGTTCTATCTTTTTCACAACTACTAAGCATGTCTTTAACTTTGGGCCCAAACGAGGATGTGCCGTCAAAGGGAGCACTGATGACCGTAGACATGAAGGGTTCCACAAAGTCACACAAACGCATCCAGGTGTATCTCCTTAAGGTTATATCTGAACCCATGGCTCTTGCCATCCCTTTTGCTGCATGAGAAATGAGCCTCATGGACGAGTTGGAAATGGAAGTCAAGGTGGCCAACTGAGAAGTTATAGAGTCCCAAACCTTGTCAGAAATGGCTCCGGAGAGGATATGCAAAAGTTCTTTAATCAGATCCCTCTGCAACCTTATAAATTGTACCAGGTAATTCAAAGACTGTAAGGAAAAAGTCAGTGAAGTATAAACTCACTTCCCTATCACATCCATCATTCTAGATTCCCTATCATATCCATCATCCTAGATTCCCTATTAGGAGGATGACTAGAGGAACTTTCATCTGCCAATTCATTTTTGATGGCTGCTGCCACAAACAAGGCACCTACTGGTAAGCTCTTGGTCCAGAAGGGTTTGTCCAAGGGTGCAGTAATGATCATATCTGGTCTCCAGGGTACTGGCTCAATACAATCAGGGGCCTTCCATGCCCACTGCGAGATCAACTCAATGAGCTCATCAGCTGAGGGGGGGGGTCATCCAGGAGGTGGATGGTCAGGTGCCAAAAGCCTTCAGGTACACAGATCCCTCCAAAATAGAATTGTTGGACTGCCAACCACCTTTCTGTTTCAAAATTTCCAGAATGTCTCTGAAGGAGACATCATCAGGAGGTGATCCTGGGCATCCTTCACCTTCCTCAAAATCAGTGCCCTCAGTGAATGATTCTTCAGGGGAATCAGTGTGTTTCCTCTTACATTTCCTCTTCTGAAGAGCCTTCTCCATGGGATGCTTTGGAGAGGTGTCGCAAGAGAATGTTCCCAAATGTGGGAGTTCCTGAGGTCTTGACACCTGCTGTCCAACTGGATAGAGTGTATGAGGCTCTGGTGCAAGGAGTGACTTGGAAACCAGTTATGAGGGGGGTGGAACTGACTGCTATCTTGGACCAGACAAGGTCATTTCTACTGCCTCAAAAGCAGATCCACCCACAGTAGGAATGGAGTTCAGGCCTGAAAGAACAGAGCTTAGCACTGCAGTCTCCCCCCGACTGGGGCAGATCCCTCCCAAGGCAGAAGCTGGGGCTGAGCTGATCCATGCCAAGGCTCCGAGGTGAAGAGAGGACTCAAAAGCAATTTGGGTCGACTCAAGCTCCTTGGAACCAACAGAAGAGGTACGGCTCCAGGAGGTCTCCAGTTCTGAATGAGCCGAAGAACTCAGGGACACAATCAGCACTAATGAAGATGACAACTTTGGCGCCAAAACAGTCTGCGCCGGACAACTTGGAACCAAAAGTTCTGAACTTACAGAAGAAGTCAGAGTAGGAAAGGTGCTTGGAGGAGTGGAAATAGAAGGACCCTAACCCACAGGGGTTGAAGGCCTAGAAAAACAAGTAACTCTTTGTACCCAGAGTATCTTTCTCACTACTCTTTCCAGCTCATCTTCAGAGTAACGTCTGGAAGAATGGGTTGATTTCATTGGAGAAGGAGAATGGTGTAAAAAAGGGGAAGGCAGTCTATCTGGAAAGGGATTGATGGGCGGGGAATACCTGATCCTAGACACTGCAATAAATTCCTTGGCTGGCACTGATGAAGACAGTGTCGAAGGGGTAGTCTTTATTGAAGGCAGTAGTGAGGAATCTGTTGATACTGTCAGAAGAGTTGTCGGTTCCGATGAAAGAGGTGGAACTAACAACTTAGACTTTTGAGTAGTCGGTGCCGATAAAGGTATTAGCACTGAAGAGCTCTGTTTCTTTGCCTCCGAAGACTTGGTAGAGGATGCTGGATTTGATTTAGAAGATCTGGATTTACATTCAGGAGGATCCTTGGACAATGACCCAGAAATGGCCTCACTGAAGGAGGGTAACAAACCCTTCAAAATCAACTTATTTCTTCACATCATCAGAGCCCAATGACTAAAAGAATGGCAAATGGAGCAGTCCTCTTGTAAATGGGGAGGTCCTAGACAGATAACACACAGAGAATGCTGGTCCAAAAAGGGAATTTTGTGAGAACACTTCCCACATCTTTTAACCTGGGTGGGATTTTTCTCTCTCTTTGCTTTTCTCTGCCATACAATAGAAGGAGATAATAAAAAGACAGGGAGTCTCCTGTTTTCCTTTTTTTTTTTTTTTTAATATAGTGAGAGAAGAAAAGAGAAATGCCAACAATGGTAAAGGGGAGCTGCTGAATGGTAGAGGGAAATGTACTCACAATAGTATGTAGGAAGTACCAGAAATAACAGTAAAAAGGGTGCAACAGATATAGGAAAGAAGATTTAACTAAAACAGGTGAGAAATAACAGGTAAAAGATTTTAGAAAGAAAACACTTACCTGAAAGACTTGAGAGTAAGGCTAACCACATCTGAAGCTCATCGAGGCAAACTAGATCTGAGGTAATGTACCAGGTGCACTGTGGTTAGAGGGGGAAGCTTGAGAGTTTTTCATTGCCACGAGCTTTAGCAAGTGGCCGAGTCAGTTCCAAGGGATCAGAACCAAACCCATCCTTTGAGGATAACATGAAAATTGACAACTTCGGATAATATATTACACACAGGGGCGGTTCGTCCCATCGGACTGCAGCCCCCCCAGCAAGAAATAAAAATAAAGTACATTTTCTAAATAAAATATACATTTTATATAATAATTATTATTTCTAAACTAGCTGCTGCTTATTTAGATGCGAGTCCGACTGACTCACTGATGTCCCGGAACTTGAAATGCCCATGCTCGCCGAGTTCTGGGGTTTTAAAAAATATATAGTTTCTATAAACCCAGACTGCTGTAAAAGCTGTCTGGATTAAGAAGCGAAGGCATCGGTGTGATGCCCAGAAGTCTATGCAGTTGTGTAACCGCAAAGAAATGGAAGGGGCTCGGACTGCCACGTCTGCAGGCACATACGTGATGTGGATGGGCTGAATGGCTACTGATTGGTTCTCACTCTCTTCCCAGGCTTTATGTGCTAGGAAAAGAGTGAGAAACAGTAGCAAACCATTAGTGAGTTAACTTGTTTGTTTGCAACTGAATTGCATTATGGAAATAATGGCTCATTCCTTCATTCGATCGGACGGACAGCTGACTGTGAGAGAGACTGAAGTGACTTTACAAAGTTTACATTTTTTACTCTTTTCTTGGTGGTATGTACGTATGTATACTAATAGCAAGTGAAATGGCATAATATAACAGTTTTATAATGTGCAAGAGAGCAAGACAACAAGCAGTAGAATAAAAAACCATGATGAAGGCCAGCATATGGGAGTGTTTAAACAAAGCTAAATGGGTGAACTTACTCAAGAAAACAGACAAATGGGGAACATAGTATGAATTTTGCTTTTTGCTGTAATCTAATCTATATAGATAGATGCACTGACAAATACTTGTTACTTACTCGGAGCTAAATTTGTAGTGGGCTGTGGGAAGTTGGCTAAATGCTACTTTTACACCATGCAAGCTTGTTACACAATCTTGATTTTTTTGCACTGTATGTATAGAATCACTTACTGGTAGTCTGTTTCTGGTACTATTCTGTTGTCTACTACTGACTGCTTTATCTTCACAGATCAAGGTGGACTGGCGGGGGTGCTTCATATAAAATTGCTTTTTATAATAATTATTTTAAATTCTATTCTCATAACTGGACATGCTGTATTTGGTGTGTCTGCTTAGGCAAAATTGTTGCCAGGAAAGCTCATATGACTCAAGAACTCATAACAAATCCTATTTCAGACTTGCAGCACTTCTATCTGATGCTCACTGTACCATCATGATCATTCTGAAGGTTTTAAAACATTTCAGTGTGATGGGATTATTAGATGTGTGGCATATAATAAAAATGGACAGATGGTGTATTCTCTTAAAAAGAGATATCAGTTTAATAAAAAATATTAAGTACAACTACAAAATCACTTGCACAGCATCAGTAAATGCTTTTGCTCTACATGTAGAATTTCATCTGACGTTCTACATATAGAAAAAGTGGTCACTTACTGGTGCTTTTCATTTCATTTATTTATTTATTTTTTACATTAAACTGATGGCTGTCTTAGGGGAGTACATTCTCTGTACCACTGTAGACTCCTCCTTCTTTCCTTCAATATGGCTGTTTTCTGTAATGATTTGTCAGCATATTACAACCCCCATGTCTTCCACTTCCTTGGAATTAATTATAACAGAGAAGGGAAATTATGATAATAAACCTGTGCGTGTGTTTACTTATATGACATGAAAATGGTTATTTAAGAAAGTACTGGTGCACAACTAAAAGCCTTTTCATTCTGTAGGGTTCCTTAACTTCTATAGCCCTTTTCTAAATTATAAGATAATATGACACCTTGTGTTGTGCTGTACTCAAATCACAGGAAACGGCTCAGGCTGTGACAGTTTCAGCATTTTCATGTTTACAAAGGTGATCTGAACTTTAAAGGACTCCAGAAGATAATTACTGACATAAGTAAAAGGTAGGACACACACACAGGCTCTCTGCCTCCATATGCAGTTTATCATTCTCTCTAAAAAGAAGGATGCAGCAGAAGTGTGTGCGTATATACAGATTTTCGCAGAATATCCAGGTTTTTGCATTACATTTTTGGTCTGTTTTTCATAAAATTGTGGTTTTCTGGCAAATAAGTGGCAAATCATTAAAGATTGAAGTTAGAAAATAATGACAAATGTTTGAGTTTCAGATTTCATACCCTTCAGAAAATTCATACTAATGCAAGACTTACAACTTATTCTATTATCTTTCTAAGGTTATAAGAGCAATATTTAAAAATTGTCCTTATTTTTGGGCCTTTGTCCCACTTTTATGTATGGCTTTGTCCAGATTTCTTGCTCTGAGGTTGAGAGGTATGACAAATGTGCCACAGCCATCACTGTCAGCCAGAGACATTTCAAATTGTGACATACCTGTTGCACCCTACTCCCCCATGTAGTGACTCTGGATGTGTCCAAGTAAGACAAGGAGCAGTTATACAGTGTAAGTGTGCATAGTATCCACCATCCAAGGAAGACACATGTACTACAGTGGCTTTTCATCTGTCCTTTATTTTACAGAATGTTCTGGTTTTCTGTCATATTTTTCTACTATTGATTTATACTTATTATTCAGAAAATTCATATTGCAGTGGCTGTTGCTCTGTGTTTTAAGTAGCAATGCTTTAATGACCATCAGGTAAGCTTGTCTGAGATTGTAAGATGCAAGTAAACTTTAATAAGCATACTGTTAAAGAATTACCAACATTGAAAGCCTTTTTGTTGTTGCCATGCAGAGAATATTTACATAAGTAGATAACGTATAAGCCTTAGGTAATGAAATGCATATCATGACAGTATTTGTAATAAAGGACAGGATTAAAGTATTTTCAGAAGCTCATTACATTTGTTGGAGACTTGCAATCATCTTTGCAGGCTTTACCCGTAAACTAAACAGAATGCCAATCTATCATGTGTGGTCCATAACCTGTGCAGTAATCCTTTAAGCAATTTATCTTGAGCTTGTTTCTTGTTTGCTGTTCATTTTTTACTTTGATCATGTTTTCCCCATGAAACAAGTAGATAGTTATTGTCAGGCAGCAGGTCTTTTTTGGATAAGAAACATTTTTACAAGTGAGGGTATGACAGATATTGCTACTTTCAGCAAGTTACTTGGGTACTTTTATAAAGCCAAATATTAATTATAATTCAAACTGCAGTGCAAGGAGAAGTGGTTTGAGTTGAGTGCTGCTTTTTTTATACTTGATTTTGAAGTAATTTATTTTTTCATGCCTCACAACCTTTTTGTTTCCATCTAGATATTAAGTAAGCTGTCATGTAGCTAATGTACTGAAATTTGTTTTTCTTCTCCACTTCATTTTGTCTTGTTTGGACTCTCATAATGACGGTTTGACATCCAGGGCAGCATATTTAATTAAAGTCCCAGTTTGTGTAGTTTTGAACATAGCCCCAACCCTTTCTAGTTGGACACACCCCTTCCAACTGGCCCCACCCATTCAGCTGTTTCCTTCAGCCTCTCTTTGATTTGAAGTCACCACCACTAGGGTTGCCACCTTTTCAAATGCCCAAAGTGGGACATGTTCTGTAGAAATGTCAAATTTTCCAGGGCAAAACATATCTACAGCCGTGTATAGTACATACTTTTACTTATTTGCACAAATAAAAGCTTATTCTAGTAACATTTGAATTGCTTATGCAACTTCACATAACATATAGAAGTTTCATATATAAACTATCTGTTTTATGCAACTATTAAAGAAACTTAGGATATAATATTGTCCTGTAATCTCAGGACATTCTATGTCTTGATTATTTCCGCAGGACACAACTGCCTAAAGAGAGACTGTCCCTCGTAAAGTGGGACAGGTGTTAACCCTAACCACCAGTGATTATACAGGGCAATTATAGTTGTGACACAGAAGGAATACTATATGCACTGAAATGCCTGTGTAATAAATTTTACATAGGGAATAACAAATGGGAATTTAAAGTGAGATTACAGGAACACCTGAGGGATATAAGGAGGTCTAAAGTTAAAAGCACTGCTGCAATGCATTTTAAGACTCATCGTTATATGGATGGGGAAGGGCTACAAGCTACTGTTTTAGATCAAGTTCAAGTTGGGACAATTTGATAATTTAGATACAGAAAATAGATTGTTGCTCAAAGAATCAAATTTTTATATTAAAGTATGATACACTGACTTCTAAAGGTCTTAATGTGGAATGCAATTGGAAGGTTTTTATCTAAGTATTTTAGTAAGTATTTAATTATTTGATTGATTTTAATTAAGGTTAGCATATTAGGAGCTGTGTTTTTCTATTGATTTTATACTCTGAAAAGGCATGTGAGCAGAGTCACTGAGAGAGAAGTTTATTACAATAAAGTCTTTTTTGGATCATCTGGCTTTGTGGTATTTTGAATTTTATTCTGCTTTTGGTGTTGTTAAGCATTTCCAGAAAAGTGAAGGGAAACAACACTTACCCATATTCCCTCATGCAGCAAGTCAACAAACACCTCTGAATATAGGTCTGTCTTACTGTTGCCTTATCATGGTAAAATATTTGAAAACATAATATATAATCAAGTCACATGTTGTGTTTACAAATATAATATTCTTTCCATTCGTCATATTGGATTCCTAAAATGGAGGAGCAGTTAACCGGCTCTTTTCACACATACTGATATGTATAAAAACTCTACAAAGGTAGCATGATAATGCTACTCTGCTTTGACTACATAAAACATTGTTTCCTTCCTGATTTATAACTACAATATACAAGAACATTTAACAATGTCCTCACATTACATGTACAATTTTACACACACACACACACACACATATATATATATATATATATATATATATATATATATATATATATATAGATTATTGATCTATTTGATTTGAAATGCTTTACTTATGTATATTTGCACTTATGCTTTATCATTGTTCACATACCTCTGATATAGACATCTGGTAGTCAGTTTTAGCTTTGCTACTACAATGTTAACATTTTTAAATGAGTAACTTTAACCTGTATAAATTAATATGTATATACACCTTGCTTACCTTGTGAATATTTTTTACAGTATAAAAAGAACAAACCCACCAAACGAGAATCAGAAGCACACAAAATATTAGTAAAAAAACTTTGCCAAAGGCTGGAAGGTACTTGTAAACACTTTAATAAATAAAACTGGTAAGCGCTTTCATAAAAACTTCTTCAGACCATGTTGAATTACACAATTCATTTGTTAAATACAGATTTAAAAAAGAAGCAGCCAATAAAATATGCAGTTCACAAACGCATGATAAAAAACAATTAAAACCTTCTATTCTTCAATTTAGGTTTTAAAGAAACCTTGTCATTTAATCCAAAAGCTTTATCAGCTTGCAGATGTAATATCCAAAACAATTCATGGCTTTCTGTATAGTTAATAATATCACCAAGTTTACCATTATCATTTACCATCTCAATAACTTTAAAGGTGAAATTATGTGTAATGTCAGTGTCTTTAATATGCCTGGCCAGAGAGTTATTAACATTAGAATTCCTGATGTCCCTCTGATGCTCCCACATTATTTCAAATAGCTTCTTATTGATTTTGCCTATGTAAAATTTTTTGCAGACATAGCACTCTGCCAAGTAAACTAAATTTTTTGTCCTGCAAGACACATGAACTTTAAAATTATATGTAGCACCAGTATAAGGGTGAAAAAAGCTATTATGTGTATCAATTAAATGACAAAAATTACAGGAGCCACAAGGAAAAGTCCCCTGTATATTACTACTATTACTAGTTGTAGGGCTCTTATAACAAAGTAGCCTTTTCAATAACTTTTTATTCCTGAATGAGAAAGTTGGTTTTGTTCCTATTATGGCATTGATTGTACTGTCCGATGTCAAGACATGCCAATTCTTTTTTATAGTATCACAAATAATCTTAACATTACTGGAATATGCTAAATTCACCCTGGGTGCTTTATGGCTGGTGACTGATCCAGATACTTCATTTCTATAGTATGTATCTGAAAAATAAGGGGAGGCTCTACTACCCCCAAGTGCTTTAGCTTCATTGATACCTTTTTCTATTTCACAGTTGCTATATCTCCTTGCTAATAACTCACCTCCCAATACTCCCAAATCTGTCATAAATCTATCTTCCTTATTGTTCAGATGGGAAAGTCTCATTGCTTGACCCTTAATGATGTTTTTAAAAATATGTTGGGGATGTAGACTATTTCTATGTAACATATGATTTTTGTGACAATATTTCCTATAATGACTAGTAATAATATTGCCAGAGGCATCTTTCTCTACCTGTATATCCAAATAGTCTATCCCTTGTGTATAGTAACTTGTAGTAAATTTGAGAAAATTTGTAGTACCATGTAAGTACTCTAAAAGGCACATAAAATCATTTACAGTTCCCTCCCATAGCATAAAAACATTGTCTACAAAGCATCTGTGGAACTTAATATGATCCAAAAAATTGTTATTGGTTAAGACACGTCTTTTCCCACTGTGCCAACACCATATTAGCATAGCTGTTGGCACAGGGGGTGCCCATGGCCACTCCAATCTTCTGCCTGTAATAACAGTTATCAAAAGTAAAAACATTATTATTCAAGATAGTTTTTATAAACATATCTGTTTTAGATCATATGTTCCATCATCTAGCAAAAACTTTTTGACAAATTCCAAACCACTGTCATTTGGTATCACTGTGAACAAAGAGCATATGTCTAATGTTACAAAAAGGAAATAAGCACAAGAATCCACCCTAGAGCAATACTCAAATAATTGAGACAGAAATTGTCCAGAGTCATTAAGGACTAGGGTTACCAAATTTTGTTGTATGTAAAAGAGGGCGAAAAAATATGTGCTGGTATCAGCACATATTATTTCACCTGTTAGGGCTGAACAGCAAAAAAAACTAAAGCTAATGATTTTTTTTTTTTTTGCTCCCCTCTTAGGTTGAAGAGCAAAAAAAAAAAAAAAAAGGGTTTTCTCATTTCAGTAGCTCCGTGTTTGGGGATTTTTGATTAGCCCGTATGCCGGTATACGAGCCAATCAAAGCCTCGCACAGCGGACCCACTTCGGTTCAATGTGGAACATCAAGCAGTTCCGCACTGAACAGAGCTCCACTTTTTGATTTGCTCGTATACCGGTATATGAGCCAATCAAAAAAAAAAAACAAAGCGGAGGAAAGACTCCGAAATAGGGATGTCTGTTTTTTTGAAAATTCTACAATTTGTCCGGGTTTTAAAGCCTGGACAAATCACAGAATTTTCAAAAAACGCCCGGACAGGAGCCCAAAAAAGAGGAACTGTTTGGGGAAGCCCAGACATATGGTAACCGTATTAAGGACCACCAAATAGTTATCTAATATTGGTCTTAAATGTCGTTCCACATAGACAGAAATCATTTTAGTTGCCCACCCCCGTCAGCTTTTATGTACTTTAGGTAATGTATAGAAACTAGATATCAAATGAGAATCAACACAACAGAACTTAAAGATATTGTCATCAATAATGTTTAAAAATAGGCAGTCATTCAATGTAGAATTCACCCTATAAATCACATCATATACATCAGAAATGAAAAGATTCTCATAAGTCAAGTCATCATTTAAAAGCTGTAACACTGAACTCACATATTTATCAAAGTCCATGACCACTAGCCCACCTCCTTTATCTGCTGGCCGAATATAAACTGAGTTATCATTGCGGAGCCTATTTAAGGCTTGCATCTCTTTGATAGTTAAGTTAAGGAAGCGTTTTGTGTTCTCAGACTGCTCAGTATTCAATACTAGACCCAAATCATGCTCACATAAGTTGCAAAATACTTATAATGTGGCACTGAGTGGCGGATTAAAAGTACTAGGTCTTTTAAAAGTACTTACAGTTTGTTCAGTAGGAAATAACAATTTCAACATAACATTGCGGGCAAATAAATGAATCTCCATTGAAACTTCACCCAAAGATGAACACACTGCTGGAATAAAAGATAAACCTCTTTGCAGGACATTATGCTCATCCATAGTTAATGTCCTTGTAGATAAATTAAAAATGAATCCATTATGTCTTTGGCCCACATCCTCTTCAATGTCGGCGTTAGTAAAGTGTCTTGATGTTCCACGAGATGTTTCCGCCCCCTGATGACTGAGCGACCTCTCTCCTGCTTCCTTTTGTCTCGAATAGGGAGCGGCAATTTTGAGAAACATTTTCATTAATATCAGTGACCAAAGTTTCTCTAGGACACACATCTTGCTGTGGGGAGGTAGTGAACTAGCACTCATCACTGGTGCTTACATAAGTATAGATGTAGCATTCAGTTCAGTGGACAGCCCTTCCCTCAGGTCACCAGCTCCATTAACATTATTAGCAATGCCATCATGCTTATTGCTTAAATCTGTATTTAACAACTGAATTGTGTAATTCTACATGGTCTGAAGATGTTTTTATGAAGCGCTTACCAGTTTTATTTATTAAAGAGTTTACAAGTACCTTCCAGCCTTTGGCACAGTTTTTTACTAATATTCTTTACAGTATGTTTCAATACTTATTTATGCAAAAATGTCTTTCTAGTGTCTTGACCAAAAGAGGTCCATTTGGGGAAAAGCCTACCGCACTGGTAAACAAACATAATAAATAAACAAAGAAATATATTACGCTACCACAGTACTGCAGTTATTAACATACAGTTTAGACATTATAACATCAGTGATGGGGGGTTAGCACAAACATCTTAGCAACAAAGTTATAATTAAGTCAGTTATATAATTATATGTGTAAATTGCATGTCAGAACAGCAAAATTCATTTTAAATAATGTGATTTTGCCAAAGACTACGAAAACCAAAATAATCTTACTAAAAGTAAAACTAAAGCAGCTTCACCAAAATCAAAACTGCTTTCATTAAAATTTAAAAACTCTGTTTTCTTTGGGAGGCATATTACCTTGCCTATATGTATTAAAAACAACCTATGGCAATAAATTTGTAATGAGTCTTCATACTTCGCACAAGGATTCAGGAAATTTACAAGTATATACACAAACACATGCTCACGCAGTCATATATCTCATTTACAATATTAATCATCTGAGATGGTTCAGTGTGGGTTGGTTTGATTTATTTGGTTGTATGGAAGTAACTATGGGACTCCGTGAGAAGCATTGTCATCTCACAGCAAGAGGTTTTCAGCTGGGGTGCCTCTGTGAGTAGCATTATCATCTCACAGCAAGAGGTTCACTGCCAGGGTACCTCCTGTGCAGATTCTGTATGTGCTTCCTCAGTACACATGGGTTTTCCTGGGTATTCTGGTTTCCTCCCACATCCCAGTGACATACAGTAGGTGAACTGGTGTCTCCATATTGTCCATCAGCATTAACACTGACATATAGCTCTCAGGAAATGAAATGTAGTTTTCATGGGATGGAATCTGGGAATTATACCCACGATTTGTTAAGTATAATTTTCAGTCTTTACTCTAGCACGTGCGTGTGTATTATATATATTATATTTATATATATGGTTTATTATCAAAATGAGGAACGATAGTTATGAGAAACTGGGATGGTCGAATGCATGGTTCCCAATTTCCGTAATGCCATTCTGTAAAAGTTTGAATCCACCTTAGCAAATGCTAGTGTGCATTCACTCATATAAGATAGACGTTCTAATTGGAGATCACACTACAGTGAGGATCGGGAAATTTATCCTTTTCCTCACAGTAGTGTGATCTCGGAGTTTGTATATATATAATATGCAGGGGTGACGGGGTTGCAGGGGGGCTTGCCTCCCTACAAAAAGTTGGCAGAAAATCATCAGAAGCTTATGTAACCTGGGTAATGTCGATAATATTGAAGTATGATTTATCAGCATTACCGCTGTCATTATTTTGATTAAATAATGTTTTTATTTTAGAAATTTTTTTTCAGTCAAGTAAATACATGCAGAAACTGTGATTCCTGATTTTCATAGTAAACCCAGATTCTTTGTATAGAACACATAAGGTTGACATAATTATAAATAGTAAATATGAGAAGAAATATGCATTATGCTGAATGAGTGTTCTCACCTAAAATGTTTTCCAAAGACTCCACCAAATTCAGGATTTACTGCTATTTTTCTGGAAAAATGGAAAATCATGGTCCCTATCTATAGGTGTGTGTGTGTACGTACGGTACAGAAGAAAGGCCAGGCAGTCTACTCCCATTCCTTATTTGCCTAATAAGCTCTGTGGATGGCATCCCCTGTTCATGTAGCACATAAGAGAGTTAGATGCAGCTGTACTGCAATGGATGGATGCATGTAATTGTGTGCACCTTGGGGGTTGCTGAAGATATCAGTCTTAATAAAAATCAAAAACCGAAACAGCACTAATCTTTTTTTTTTTCAAACATCTTTACTAAATTTACGCATATGACAAAGGCAATCATATATTTATATTTATTTTATTTATTTATTTAAATTTGTTGACCGGGAGTGTCCGACTGGACGTAGGTCCATTTTCAGTGGATGCCCGGGGAGAAAAGCTCCACAGTTAAAATAAACAGACAGTAGTTACATTGGATTACATAGCGATTAACAATTTAACATAGCAATTACTTACAACATATTTACAGATGAAGAACATAGTACATCAGTAGACAACTAGAATCTTTATCTGTGAAGTACATAACAGACATTAACAAATGTTACAATGAGAAGTTCCTGCTGTATAATAAGTACTAGGCTTATGAGCATCGGAGCTTGCTATAATGAAGGTAGTTAGTGGAGTGGAAAGAAAGGTAGTGGATGGATGGGATGGATGATATTAGACTGGGAGTTGCAAGGGCATAGCCAGCATGTTTTTAGGCGCGCTTTTAGTAAAGTTTTAAAGTGGGTGCATGATGGTATGGAGGTAATTGTGGGTGGGAGTGAGTTGGCTATGGCGTAAGAGAATAGTGCTTCACCAGCAGAGTTATTGGCTTTAGTGATCTGCAAGTGATTTTTGTTGCTGGATCTTAGTGGTCTGGTGGTGCGATAGGGTTGGAGTAGATTCTGGAGGGATGGGACATTTAGTGGATGGTTTACTAGTTTGTGGGCGAGTGAGAGTTGATACCACTGAAGGAGGTGAGGGAGTTCAAGCCAGCCCAGTTCAGCAAGTGAGAGACAGTTGTGACTACGGTAGGATGCTCCTTTGGCGATTTTGTTGTAGCAGGTCTCTAGCTTGTTTAGATCGCATTGCCTTAGGTTGGTATATATTGGAGAGGCATAAAGTAGGGTGGAGATAAGGTGGGAATTTGCTATTGAAATCATTGCTGCTTTGGTGAGAAATTGCTTATTTCTGTATAACGCTCCTAGTTTTTTGTGGACTTTTTTTATGGTCATGGATATGTGAATGTCAAATTTTAGTTTAGTGTCTATTTCCACTCCTAGCAATTTGGTGTGTTCAGTTGGGTATATAGTGGTGTTGTCTTTTGCTGTGATGTTAAAGTGAGAGTTGTTTTGAGTATGTTTGGTGGGTTGGAAGATGAGTAGTTTAGTTTTGTTTGGGTTGAGTATTAATTGGGCATCTGATAGCCATGTTTCAACAGAAGAAAAGGCTTCCTGTGTGACTTTTTGCAGTTTTGGTAGGGACTGGGCTGACAGATAATGGCCGAGTCATCTGCGTATTGTATGAGTGTGCCATGTTTGGTGGCAGAGGCTAGATTATTGGTGTAAACAGAGAAGAGTAGGGGTCCAAGGATGGATCTTGGGGAACCCCTATGGAGACAGGTAGTTGGGGAGATATGTCATTATGCCATACAACGGATTGTTGGCGGTCAGACAGGTAACTCTGAAACTAGTTGGTGACTGATTGTGAGAAGGATAGGTTATTGAGGACAGAGATAAGTTGTTTGTGTGGGACCATGTCAAATGCTTTAGATAGGTCTAGGAAAGTAGCAGAGGAGAGATAGCCATTGTTTTTATGCTGAAGGATAGTGTTAGTAAAGGAGAGTAAGGCAGTGGTGGAGCTATGGTTTGGTCGGAAACCATGCTGAGTACTGGAAAGGAGGTTGTTAGTAAGGAGGTAGTCTGAGACCTGAGAGTGTATGCATCATTCTAGTATTTTGGAGAGTGGAGAGAGAATAGCTATGGGGCGGTAATTGGTTAGTTCTGCAGAGGGTCTGCCTTTGTAGAGGGGAATTATATGTGATACTTTCCACAGTGTGGGAACGTAACTTTCTGACAGAGATCGGTTAATCAAGATGGATACTGGGTAGGCCAGAGCATCAGCGGCGATTTGTAGGTATTCACCTGGGAGGTTGTCTGCTGCTAATTTGGTGGGTTTAAGTTTAGTTAAGAGTTTTTTTATGTTGGAGGTAGGTACAGGAGAAAAAGAGAAGGCAGTGAGGAGATTACTAGTTGAAGGTGTGGGTTGGAGGGGTGGGGGGTTGTGTTGTTTAGCTAGTGATAGTACGGTTTGGGTGAAGTGTGTGTTGAATGACGTAGCAATATTTTCTGAGGAGTGAGGGATGTTAGGAGGAGAGGTACTAACTTTACCTGGGTGGAGGATGGAGTTTATGGAGGACCAGAATTGTTTGGGGCTGTGTTGTGAGGAGTCTAGGGCAGACTGGTAGTATTGGAATTTGTCCTGTTTTATTAGCTTTTTGACTCTATTATGTAGTTCTAGGAATTTCTGTCTAGTTGAGGGGGTTTTGGTTTTGCGCCAGTGCTCCCAGGCTTTATCCCTGTTATTCATTTCTGACTTAGTGGTTTTCTGTAGCCATGGGGAGGGTTGTGCTTTGGTTCTGGAAAATCTTATGGGGGCATGGTAATTAAGGATGTTCAGGAAGGTAGTATTAAAAAATTCAACTGTGTCATCTAGACTGAGGTACTTTAGAGGATGCCAGTTACATTCTTTGAGGGATGAGATGAATGTGAGTGGGTTAAAGTTTAGATTTTTACGTATTTGACAGGTTTAGCTTGGTATAGGTATTTTTTGAGTAGGAATGTTGGGGAGTGATCACTGAGGCTATCTGATAAGCAGCCTGTTATATATGACTGGGGGTTCTTACTGACTAGTATCCAATCCAGGGTAGTGTGCTTGCTGGAGTTATTTATCCTGGTTGGTGACTGGACTAGTTGGGTGAAGCCATGAAGGTGTACATAATGGGTTGGATTGTTGCCAGAACAGGATTGCCAGTCAATATTGAAATCACCTAAAATGATAGTTTCTTGGGGGAGATGGTGGGTAGACCAGCTGAGGAGGTTTTCTAGTGGAGGGATGTTTTGGCCAGGTGGGAAGTAGCATCCAATTATGTTGATGGTTTTGTTTTGGCTTATTTTGAGGTTGGTATATATTATTTATTCATTGCCTATTTGTGGAGCTGATGATTTTATGATCTGGATGTTTAGATGCTGTTTAAATATTATAGCTACACCACCCCCTTTTTTGTTTAGCGGGTCTACTCTTAGTATGCCGTAACCTGTAGGGAGTATTTGCTCACTGGTAATGTGAGGTTTTAGCCAGGTTTCTGTCAGGATGACTATGTCTGGGGAGTACAAGTCTATGGCGGCATGGAGTTCATGGACTTTGTTGGATATACTTCTAATATTTAGGCTTAGTAGAAGGAAGTCACTTGGCTTTCTACTGGCTGTAATATGGGAGAAGTTGTGGTTTCTAGTCTGATTATGAGGATTGGGGTTGGAGATGGTAGGGCCAGGGCTGGGGTGGATGTCTCCACTTAGGGCTAGTTTTGATATGCATGAGATTATTAGTTTTCTCAGTTTTTGAATGTATTTGTTTATAAGGGAAACTTTATGATTGTGCTCTGTGGGTAATAGGTATGGTGGGAGGATTACTATGTTAAGTTGTAGGGATGCTTTATGTTTGAGTAATATAGTTGGTAGAATATGTGGGGGGTGCATAGGGATGGTTGAGCTGGTGGGAGGGGAGCTGAGTGTGGGTGAGACATGAGTGGTGGTGTGAGTAGTAGTACAGTGGTAGTGGTTTAGTGGGGGAATGATGGAGCTTTGGTAGGATGTAAGATATGCAAGGAGAGTGCATGCAGTGAGCATAGTTAAGGTATGCTTGTACATGTTAGTTGAGGAGGTGTGATAGTAATGGGAAGATGGATGAGGTAGTGTTGGGTTAGCACTGTGGTTGGCTATTGGAAAGATGGGAGGGGTTTGAGTGCAATAAATGTGGGACCACTGGGGGTGGGAGGGAATAGGGGGCAGGGTGGGGAGCGAAGCGGGTAGAGACCCTGTTAGTTGCTCGTATGAGTTAGTTGCTCGTATGAGGGGGCTGGAAACAATCAGTTAACAGAGTTAACTGATAAATGAACATATGATAGTGACAAGGGTGGTTGTAGTTATAAAAATGGTGCCTGTCACAGGTAATATTTATTAACTTTGGGATTGTCTTAAGGTAATAAACAGGGAAGGGGGAGGGGAGAACAAGGGTGTGAGCAGGCAGTTCTTTGCACTGCTGCTAATGAGCCAAAGCAAAGACAAGTATGTGTTAAGAAACAATCACAATTGACCAAGGACTGCTCTGAAACTGTAAGTCATTTCTTAATTTCTCAGGTGGAAAAACAGGATAACCTTGTATCAGTAGGCTACTGTGGTCACAGTTTAAAGTAACAGACACACAGTATTGATCAGTTATGGATACTATTTGCTAAAAGAAGGGAATAAGAGAAAGTGGAAGATGTGTGTGTGTGGTGGGGGGGGGGCTGCTTACAAGCCAAAGCAGAGTGCTCTCCAGGGGAAAATTAATATTGGCTCAAACAGGTAGACACATACTCAAAGTTAACTGTAGCTGTTTGTAGACAGTTCAGACCTGGACTGCGCTTTTCTTACAAGAATGATAAAGGTGATACCGCAGTTGAATACTTAAGAGTGGTGTTAGGTTCAAAGTTAAATGTAGCTGTTTGCAGATAGTTCAGACCTGGACTGCGCTTTTCTTACAAGAATGATAAAGGTGGTACCGCATATATATGAATGAAAATATAAATGAAAAACATACAAATATACATAAAAAACATACAATTATATAAATGAAAAACATAGAAAATGGTGCCACTTTAGTTGCAAACAGTTTACATCACAGACACCATTGAAACAACTGTAGTTGTAAACATTATACATCAGTTATAAACCATCCAGTCATTGTCAGTTAAGCATTATATGGCTCATTCAAATCTTGCCTCTTAAACATCGTTCCTGCTCTGCATATATTTTTCCCACAGTTCCCATTTTTTACTATGTAGTTTGCTCCTTCCTTTTTCTAAAGATCCCAATTCCAGTTGTTTTATCTCTGTTACTATATTCACTTCTAGTAAAGTTAGACTAGATGTTGATTTCCATTTTCTAGTAATTACTTTTTTGGCAGCCACTATAATTAGACTCAGCAAGGGCAAGGCTTTACTATGTCTAGGCAATTCCGATTCTGTAGCATAATTATAAAACAAAATTATCTCTCCAGTCACTCCAATCTGCTCACCCAGCACCTCTGACAGAGAGGTCTGCAGGGATTCCTTAAAGTTTGCCAGCTCATTACACACCCAAAAATATGTTCTCAGCTACCTCTTTCTTGTCCGTCACACCTCCAACATTTGCAATCCACCTGAGAAAACATTCTTTGAAGTCTACTTGCGGATTAAAATACCTATGTAAACACATCTAGGCAAAGATCTTACATCTTCTAGACTTAGAAACAGCGCTAATCTTAAGAACTTTAAACATGCCTTGACACTAAAAAAGGCTATCT